>NW_013652003.1:0-9946 GCF_000499385.1 Eimeria necatrix
ACAAGAATACTAAACTAAACTAATTATTATTTATAATACTAAACTAAACTAATTATTATTCATAAGAATACTAAACTAAACTAATTATTATTTATAATACTAAACTAAACTAATTATTATTTATAAGAATACTAAACTAAACTAATTATTATCTATAAGAATACTATTTATAAGAATATAAGAATGAATTGTAAAGAAACCCCAACTAAACCAAACTACTGTGTTTACAAGAATAGAATAATAAAGCAACAGCTGCTCGTATATAATATATAATAAGAACAGCTGCTTGTATATAATATATAATATATAATATATAATATATAATATATAATATATAATATATAATATATAATATATAATATATAACATAATAAGAACTGCTGCTCGTATATAATATATAATAAGAACAGCTGCTCTATATAGTATATAATATATAATATATATAATAAGAACAGCTGCCCGTATATAATATATAATATATAATAAGAACAGCTGCTTGTATATAATACATAATATATAACACATAACATAAGAACAGCTGCTCGTATATAATATAAAATATGAAAAATATAATATATAACAATAAGAACAGCTGCTCGCATATAATATATAATACATAACATAATAAGAACAGCTGCTCACTAACTGCAGCCAAAAGCCCCAACTAAACCCTTTTATTCACAAAAACAATTTGAAATAAAACAATTTCAAATAAAACAATTTGAAATAAAACAACAATTTGAACTGAAACAATTTGAAATAAAACAATTTGAAATAAAACAATTTGAAATAAAACAATTTGAAATAAAACAAGAACTAACTACAACCACAAGACCCCAAAAGAACCATTTTAATCACAAAAACAATTTGAAATAAAACAATTTCAAATAAAACAAGAACTAACTACAACCACAAGACCCCAAAAGAACCATTTTAATCACAAGACCAAAACAAAGACACTTCCTCCCTCTTGAGGACTAACAGGCCTCAAAACAAACCAGTAAAAGCCTAAAGTGCTGCTGTGTCTTCTAAACTATTCAACTTCAAATAAAACAAGAACTAACTACAACCACAAGACCCCAATTAGACCATTTTAATCACAAAAACAACTTGAAATAAATAAAACAACAATTTGAAATAAAACAAGAACTAACTACAACCACAAGACCCCAATTAGACCACTTTAATCACAAAAACAAAACAATAAAGCACAACACTTCCTCACCTCTTGAGGACTAACAGGCCTCGGAACAAACCTCCCCTTAGTGTCCAGAAGAAGCCTAAAGTGCTGCTGCGTCTTCTATTCAATTTGAACTAAAACAAGAACTAACTACAACCACAAGGCCCCAATTAGACCAAATTACTTCAAAGAAAAAGCCACTAATGCCTCACCTCTTGAGAACTGACAGGCCTCGGGACAAACCTGCCTTTAGTGTCGAGCAGAAGTCTGAAGTGCTGCTGCGTCTTCTCCAAAGAAATGACGTCCATGAAGCCCGCGGGGTAGCACTGGTCCGTGCGGACTTTGCCGTCGACGCGCACCAGCCGCTGCGCGACGATCAGTTTCGTCTCGCGGTAACTCAACGCGTACTTCAGTCGGTTCCGCAGCAGCACCGCCAGCGGCAGACACTCCCGCAGCTTGTGGGGCCCTGCAGCAGCAGCAGCAGCAGCAAAGCAGCAGCAGGTGCAGCAAAAGCAGCAGCTGCAGCAGGTGCTGCAGCAGGTGCAGTACGTGCAGCAGCAGCAGGTGCTGCAGCAGGAGCAGCAGCAGCAGGTGCGGCAGCAGCAGCAGCAGCAGCAGGTGCAGCACAGCAGCAAGAGCAGCAGCAGCAGGTGCAGCACAGCAGCAGCAGCAGCAGCAGCAGCACGTGCAGCCGACTTACCGGGGGAGGGGCGAGGGGCGTAGTGGCCCGTGATCTTGTCCAGCATCCAGTGGGATGGGGCGGCGAGCCGCTTCAAGTGCTTCTTCGGTCCGCGAGCCTGCGGCAGCAAAAGAAGAAGAAAAGAAGGAAATAAAGGCAAGTCCGGAGCCGCAGATCTCGAAAAGTTTCGAAAAGTTGCACGAAAAGAGAAAAAAAGAGAAAATCCGCAAAAATTCAAGTCCGCGGCAGCCCCGCAGCATGCAGTGGGGGGGAGAGCCCGGGGAGCCGATCCGCAGGAGAAAGCGGCGCCCCACTGGCCAGCGAGAAAGAATTCGAAAAGAAATAAAGTGGAAAAGCAAAAGAGAAGAGAAGAAGGCCGGAAAAGGAGTTTAAAGGGGAAGATCGGCCTTGGATCCGGGGAGGGTTCCGCGGCCGCGGCGCGGCTCCCGAGCCCTTTCCGTCGCCAAGTCCGAAGCCTTACCATCTTTGCCGGCCTCGGAGTCCAAGTGCTGCGCGAAAACGAAGAAAGAACAAAAAGCTGCAAAAAGTCTTTTGAGGTCCGCCGGGCGTTGCGCGCGGCTGCGCACAGTGTTGGGGTGTATGTACAGCAGCCCAGCCCAGCCCCGCAGCCAGCCCCGCAGCCCGCCGCTTGCATGCAGCCGCAGCGCGTCGCAAGAGTCTTCCGCTGCAGTTTTCTTTTGTTTCTTTTTCAATTTAATTAATAAAAACGCTTTTGTCGTAAACTGAACGCAGGCCCGGCAACGCAGTTGCAAGTCGCAGCCTTCCGCACTCTCCAGCAGCGCCTCTGCGGAGCTCCGGAGAGAGTTGCGGGAAGAGTTGAAGGAACTTTAAGACTTCCGTTTGTTTTGAAGTCTTTTAATTCTTTTTTCGGAGTTTTATTCATTTTTTTAGTTCTTTAGGGAGTTGTTCTTCCACTCTGCACTTCAGGTTTAGCAGCAGGAGCGAACTGAGGGGAGCCAAAGAGCAGCAAACGGGAGTTGAAAAGCTGTTTAGATCTTTTGCATTATTGCAGAATTCAAAAGAACCCCAAATGGCTTTCTTCGGGGTCTTTTCCTCTTTAAAAGCAGCAGCAGAAGCTGCGAGGGAACTGCTGGAGAGATAATTAGAAGATCTTTCATTCAAACTAGAAACAGTTGAATGGGTCACGCTGCTGCTGCTGCTGTGCTGCTGCTGCTGCTGCTGCTGCTGCGCTGCTGCTGCTGCTGCTTAGCCGTTTCGCCGCATAAAGCCTTCATTGGAAAGCCAAGAGCAGAATGGCAAATATGGAGGAAAAGTTGAAATTAATTTTTAAAATTCTTTTTGGACTTTGCATTATTAAAGAACTGCCAAATGCTTTTCAATTTATTTCCTCTAAGAGCCACATATTCATCTGGGTGTCTGTACACCTGCGTGTGCTACCCCTGCCGGCCTCCCTGCTTTGGCCTTCTTCTAGGGTTTAGGGTTTAGGGTTTAGGGTTTAGGGTTTTGCTGCATGCGTTTTCATCAAATCTAATTTACTGCCAAGTGCAAATGGCCCGCCTTGAGCTGGACGCGAAGGAGTTCAGTTTGAAAGATGAAAAGAAAAACAAAACAATTGAGAATAATTGTTTCAATTAATTAAAACAATTAATTAGTTAATTGAAACAATTAATTGTTTAATTAACTAATTAATTAAACAATTAATTGCCCAATTGTTTTAATTAATTAAAACAATTAATTGCAATTAATTGCAAAGCAATCAACTGCTTCAACAGAAACTGCCACCAGACAAATTCCTTGTAGAGAATTGTTGCAAAAATAAAAAAAAAAAAGAATAATAAAACAGCAGCAAATATATTAACTTTTATTTACGCAAACAAAAACAAACACTCAAAACCAAAGGCGAAACTCCAAACCAGCTTCTCCCACTCCAAACCCGATCAAGGGGGCCCCTGGGGGCCCCCCGGGGGGCCCCCAGGGGGCCTCTGGGGGCCCCCCGGGGCCCCTTTGGGGGCCCCTGGGGGCCCCCAGCTTTCCCAAAAGCACCTCTCTGGGTTCCCCAAAAGCGCCGTCTCCTTGAGGGCACCTTTGGGGCCCCTGGGGGCCCCCAGCGGTGCCTCCCAGGGGCCCTTTGCGGCGCCTTCCAGGGGCCCCCGGGGCCCCCAGAGGCGCCCTTAGGGGCCCCAGGGCCCCCCGAGGTGCGCGGGGCCCCCTGGGGGCCCCCGTGCGTTGAGGGGGTTGCCTTGGTGGGCGTTTGCGGCGATTGTGGTGCGTTGTTGAAAGGAGGAGGGTCTTCGTGGCAATTCGGTTCGATAACTCTGAATAAAAGGGATTAAATTCTCCAAAACCCTCAAAACTGGAGTTAATTTGGAGTTTGAAGAGGAGAAATGGAGCTTTTGTCCCGCCCGCGGACTCTGGCGGGCAGCGACAAAACGGCGGAGTCCGTCAGCAGCCGCCACTGCGAAGGCAGCAGCGCCGCCGCAGCCGCCGGCAGCCGAAAGTTCGCCAAGTCGCTGCCGGTGAGGACGAGGCGAAGAGAATGGCCGGGGCGGAGGGTCCAGGCGTTGGGTTCGAAGTTGAGGGAGACGTCCACGGTTTCGCCGCGCGCTGCGCGCACAGCAGATCGCAGCGGAAACCTGCGGAAAGCAGCGCCGATCCGCCTCCGCAGAGGCTGAGGACTTGGAAATCGTTTTTATTTTTAAAAATGCTTTCTAACGAACTCCTTTTTACCGTCAATCGCCCGGTTTTCCCGCCGGTTGAAGGTCCGCTCCACCCGCCCGTACGCGCCCACCGGCAGGTCGCTGCGGACTTGCAGCGGACGATTCGAAGCGACAACCTCCAAAAAGCACAAAATCGACACAAATTATTCAAATTAATAAACTAATTAAACCCAAAAAACTGGAATATCAAAGCGCAGCAGCAAGGCGAGTGAAACAGGCGAAAGAATTGCTGCAAAATCTGCAAATGGAACGCCGCGCAGTTCAAAATTCAAAAAAGACGAAACGCGCTGCTAAAACGCTCAAGAGAAACCCAACGAACGACAAATTGTGTTTTAATTGTTTTTAAAACGAGTTTAGAAGTCTGGAAGTTCAATTAAAAAGAAATTTAATGGCTTTCCACTTTGTCTGAATGCTGCAATTCAAATTGCGCGCCCACGCCATGCCGCACACCGCCAACTACAACTAAGCATGAACTAAAGGCATTCGCTGCACAGAACGCTGAGGGTTTAGGGTTTAGGGTTTAGGGTTTTGTGTTTCCACTAACAAACCCGCGGAGGCATTCAGGAAGTAGCAACGACGGAGTTCAACTTGAGAAGAAAACATGAAAAACGACACTTCGGAAGCAAACAATGAAAATCGGCAATCAACATTTAAATGGCAGTAAAAAACCAAAAATGAAATGTTTAAAAAGAAACAAAAAAGTGAAAAATATTAAACTTAGCAATGCGCAGTTCAGCAACTGGCTGCAGCAAACAGCGCTACGGAAAGTGCAGCAGCAGCAGCAGCAGCAGCAGCAGCAGCAGAAGCACCACAGAACCAACCAAGAAGAAAGCCGAGAAATCAGCAGAGCCTCAAAAAGAGCAGCAGCAGCAGAAGAGCAGCGGGAAGCAAACAAAAGCACAAGTGCAGCAAACCAGAAGAAGCCCAGGAAATCAGCAGCGCCTTACGAAGAGCAGCAGCAGCAGCAGCAGCAGCAGCACGCAAACCCCAGCAGCACCCAAAAACACGCCGAAGAAGCCCAGGAAGCCAGCAGAACCCCCAAAACAACAGCAGCAGCAGCAGCAGCAGCAGCAGCAGCAGGAGCAGCAGCAGCAGCAGCAGGTTACCTGGCCCTCGGTGACGTAGTGGGCGTAGCCAGTGTCGAGGTCGACGTCTTCCAAGTAGGCAAACAAAGTCAATTCGTTGCAGTTGAAAACTTGAATGGACAACTGGAGAAAGGCGCTGCCGACGAAGTCCGTGGGCAGCAGCAGCGGCGGCGAGAGGAAGGAGAGCGGCCTGGCCAGCTGCTGCTGCTGCTGCTGCAGGTAGAGGCTGCTGCGGGGCAAATTCGGGTCTTTTTCCGCGATTTCGGGCCCGTTTTGCTGCGCTTTTTCCCCGTTTTTCTCCGGAAACAGCGGCAGCTGCAGCACGGAAGCAGCCCCGGAAGGCTCCGCAGGCGGCAGCGAAGGAACTACTGTCAAACTGAAAGAAGGAAACTCTCTTTTAGGGTATAAACGGTTCCCGTAATTCACTGACAGCCGGAACGGGTGCTGCGCTATCGTCCACCGCGAGTACAGCCCGCTCGAAGACAAATATTCAACAACGTAGTCAAGATACTCCTGCAAAACCCCAAAAAAAACCGCGATCTCGCCGACTAGAAGCATTTACTTCATTCCAATTTTATTAATTTCAAAAAGAAAATCAAAAAACGCGCAATTTGATCCACAAAACGTCGAGACAAACCCCCGGAATGCGACACTGCGCCTGAGATACTTGTGCTACTCAACACCGCAAAGACTCCACAGTTAAAAGGCAAACAGCAGCAGCAGCAGCAGCAGCAGCAGCGGCAGCAGCAGCAGCAGCGGCAGCAGCAGCAGCAGCAGCAGTTTAAAATGTATAAAGAGGCTGCAAAAGCGAAAAGAAGCAAAAAGAAGAAAAGAAGAAAGCTGCACGAAGGCGGGCAGCTGCTGCAGCTCACTTGCATGGGCTCTTTGCTGCTTCTGGTTTTATTTTACTTTATTTATTTAAAAATAAATAAAGTATATTTATTTAAAAATAAATAAAGTAAAATAAATATTTCTTTCAAAGTTTTAATTGAAAGCCTTCTGCGTTTCTGCACTCACTGGCGAGCTGGCTGCTGCTTCTGTAGTCATCAGGTAGGCGTTGCTGTCGTGTTTGAAGAGCTGCTTCAGCTGCTGCAGTCTGCTGCTGCTTTTTGGATTTGTTTTGCTGCTTTGACTTCTTTTTAAAGAAAGTGCTGCAACAAAAGCAGCAATAAGTCGCCAGAGCCGCGAGGGTTTTCGTTTGGGGTCTTTGAGGAGGCCGAAGAGCTTCTTCAGGGGCGTCACTGCTGCTGCTGCTGCTGCTGCTGCTGCAGCGCCCGCTGGCTCCGCTGCTGCTGCTGCTGCTGCTGCTGCTGCTGCAGCGGGACCCTCCTCCTCCGCAGCCCCGTCCGCCTCCTCCTGCAGCTGCAGCAAACTTGCGTAAAGTTGCACGCGCTGTGTTATGTCATGCAGCGCATGCTCCAGCCCGTCTGCATGCGCATGCAGCCCCAAAACTTCGAGGCCTGCTGCTGCAGCAGCCGACACTTCTTCCGCTGCAGTGTACGTACACCCCAACACGCAGCAGCAAAGCCCAAAACTAAGCACTTTCGACGCCCAGCAGCAAGTCCCGAAGCATCCTCAGTGCAGCGCAGCAGCAGCAGCCAACACAGCAGCAGCAGCAAACACAGCAGCAGCAGCAAACACAAGCAGCAGCAGCAAACTCAGCAGCAGCAGCAAACACAGCAGCAGCAGCAAACACAGCAGCAGCAGCAAACACAAGCAGCAGCAGCAAACTCAGCAGCAGCAGCAAACGCAGCAGCAGCTGCTTGTTCATTTATTCTCCCAAGCAGCAAAAACCCTGCAGCGAGACGCCCCGTGGCTGCCCTTTGCTGGCGTTCGGACTCAGACAATTAATTATTTATTTATTTTAATTATTTATTTAATAATTTATTTATTTATTAATTTATTTATTTATTATTTTAAATTACATTCTTCAACTTCAGGAGCTTCTTTCAAGGGTTTGTTTGATAAATGAAAATCCAAATTCTGCATTTCTTCCTCCGGCGGAAAACTGCTCGAAGCCCGCCACTCTCCAGCACCTGTCTGTACACCCCAAAACGCAGCAGCAGCTGCTGCACCATTTGCTGCTGCAGCTCTGCTGCAGTGCCCACAACACAGCACTAGCTAGCTGCCAGCTAGCTAGCTAGCTGCCAGCTAGCTAGCTAGCTGCCAGCTAGCTAGCTAGCTGCCAACTAGCTAGCTAGCTGTTCACAGATGCCTGGCTGCAGCCTAGCTGTTAGCTAGAGCCCAGTTTGCTGCCAGCCAGCTGCTTAAAGGCCAGCAGCTAGCTAGAAGCTAGCTAGCAGCTAGCTAGCAGCTGGCTAGCAGCTGCCTAGCAGCTAGCTAGCAGCTGTCTAGCAGCTAGCTGGCAGCTAGCTAGCAGCTAGCTAGCAGCTGGCTAGCAGCTAGCTAGCAGCTAGCTGGCAGCTAGCTAGCAGCTAGCTGGCAGCTAGCTAGCAGCTAGCCAGCAGCTAGCTAGCAGGCAGCTGCCAGCTAGCTGGCAGCTATCTAGCAGCTAGCTAGCAGCTAGCTAGCTGCTAGCTAGCAGCTAGCTAGCAGGCAGCTGGCAGCTAGCTGGGAGCCGCTGGCGTGTGTCTGTGAGCAGGGAAACGAGGTGTCTGTACACCTGACGGACCTGCCAGTAATGGACGGGGAGTTCTTCTTCGGCTTTGCCCCAGCATTTGTTTTTAAGTCGGCAGTCAAAAAAGCGGAGAATAGTTTTATATAAATCATTTTCAAAACAAGAAAAAGATCCTCCAAAGGGGTCGCAGCTCCGCCGGCCTCCGTGGCTCCAGTTCCCCAGAATCAGCTGCGGCCTGCGGTGTACGTACACCCCAGCTGCTGCTGCTGCTGCTGCTGCTGCTGCTGCTGCTGCTGGTTTCTGAAAACGGCACTATTTGGGGTCGAAAGAAGCACCATTGCATGCAGAATCTTCTAATTGTCTTTTTAATTTCTCTTTTTTGCGTTTTTAACTTCTTTTTTGACATTTTAAACTTCTTTTTTGACTTCTTTTCCCCCTTTTTGAAAGCTTTCGCTCACCGACTCTCCGGCGCGTGCTCCTTCATGTACGAGAAAAGCCGAATGGCGCCGCGGGCTGTCGCCGAGTCGCAGAAGCCGCCCACCGCCAGCAAGCTGACCTGTTTGCATTTAATTAAATCAAATTAATTAAATTAAATTAAATTAAATTAATTTAATTAATTAAATTAAATTAATTAAATTAAATTGGAAATTAGAATCCAATTTGCTGCATTTAAACGAGAACTCCAGCCCGCGCGCCGCAGCAGCAGCCTCAACAAAAGAACATTTCAACTAAGCAGCACTAGCAGCAAAATAACGCCAACAGCAGCACTGCAGCAGCAGCAGCAGCAACACTGCAGCAGCACTGCACCAGCAGCAGCAGCAACACTGCAGCAGCACTGCAGCAGCAGCAGCAGCAACACTGCAGCAGCACTGCAGCAGCAGCAGCAGCAACACTGCAACAGCAATGCAGCAGCAGCAGCAGCAGCAGCAGCAGCAACACTGCAGCAGCACTGCAGCAGCACTGCAGCAGCACTGCAGCAGCACTGCAGCAGCACTGCAGCAGCACTGCAGCAGCGCTGCGGCACCTTTTTTTCGGCGAGTTTGTGCATGATGTCTTGGGTGACTCCGAAGGAAGCTGCTGCTGCTTCTGTTTGTTCGTCGAGTTGGATTTTGTCGTCATGGAATTGAACTTTTTCAACTGCTGCTGTCATTTTCCAGTTGGGTTTGTGGCTCCGAAGTGCATGCACCAGCTCGCCCTCGTGCCCCAGCACTGCGCTGCTGCCTCCGAAGGAAAACAGAAACTGCAGCAGCAGCAGCAGCAGCAGCAGCAGCAGCAGCAGCAGCAGTTCCACATGCTATGCGCACGCAGCAGCAGCAGCAGCAGCAGCCAAGGATCCGCCGCTGCCTGCGTGCTGCGGAATCCCCGCCTCTCCACTACCGCAGCAGCACCTTAGCAGCACCTTAGCAGCACCGCAGCAGCAGCAGCAGCAGCAGCAGCAGCAGCAGCAGCAGGGATTTACCCCGAGCAGCACGTGGAGGGGGAACTGCTTGGGGCTGCTGAGGATGTGCCTCCAGGGAGAGCCCGAGAGCTCGAAGTGGCTGGTGAGTCCTCCATAATCATTTAAAAAAGAATGGCAAATAAATCCCCCCGGAGCCACAAGTTCCTGCATAACTGCGAGGGGACTGAAGAGCGAAATAGCTGCTTCCAGCCCCGCAGCAGCAGCAGCAGCAGCAGCAGCAGACAGCCCCAGCATCCCGTCGTAAGACAAACCCCCCCCCCCACCCG
>NW_013652004.1:0-2500 GCF_000499385.1 Eimeria necatrix
AGGGTTTATGAGGGTTTACGAGGGTTTACGAGGGTTTAGAAGACTTCTGGAGGGTTTGTGAGCGCTCATTAGGCTTTATAAGGGTTTCCGAGGGTTTACGGCGGTTTATGAGGGTTTAGGGTTTAGGGTTTTGAGAATTTTTCATCTGTACACTTCTCTCCGGGTCTCCCATCCCCCTTTCCCCTTTGTCAAAAAGCGCCCCAAATCCCCAGCCTTTAGGGTTTAGGGTTTAGGGTTTAGGGTTAAGGGTTTAGGGTTTAGGGTTTAGGGTTTAGGGTTTAGGGTTTAGGGTTTGCGCAGCTGCGGGCGCGCTGCTCGAGCCCGAGAAACTCGCCCTCGAGGCTGCTGACGGCGAACGCCTGCGGGTGTTGAGTTCTGTCTTTCGATTTTCGTTGGAGACTTTTGTTCCTTTTCTTTGCCTCCGCCACCTCGCCTGGAAGGCCACTCGCCTCTTCAAACTCAACCTCCGCTGGTGAGCAGCTAGCTAGCTAGCTAGCTAGCTGGCTAGCTGGCTGGCTAGCTGGCTGGCTAGCTGGCTAGCGGGCTGGGTAGCTGGCTGGCTGGCTGGCTGGGTCGCTGGCTGGCTGGCTAGCTGGATAGCTAGATAACTGGCTAGCTAGTTAACTGCTAGCCAAGATGCAGCTAGCTAGCTAGCTAGCTAGCTAGCTAGCTAGCTAATTGTCTCTTTTTGACTTCATTCCACACCCTCTTACTTGGCTGTTTTGTTTATTTAACGTCTTTTTATTTATTTATTTATTCATATATTTATTTATTTATTTATTTCTGATTTATTTCTTGTCTATTTCTTATTTATTTATTTATTTGTTATTTATTTGTTCATTTATTAGTAATTTATTATGTATTTATCATTATTTATTTATTTAATTTATTTGTTATTTATTTGTTTATTTATTATTTATTCATTACTTATTCTTATTTATTTATTTATTTATTTATTTATTTATTATTTATTATTTATTAATTAATTTATTTGTTTTTGCCTTCAGGCTTTCTTCAAATGAAACTGCGAGACTTCTTCCTCTCATTTGCGCCAATCGAGTTCTTCGTAAGATTTCTTTTTTTAATTTTTAATTTTAATTTTAATTTTATTTTTTTAATTTCATTTTTAATTTGATTTTTATTTTTATTATTTATTTCACTTTTAATTTCGTTTTTATTTGTAACTTTTATTGTAGTTTTATTATTATTTATATTTTGAATTTAGTTTAAGTTTTAAATTTAGTTTTTTTATAATTAGTTCTTAATTTTGATTTTTCTGAGTTTCTTCTTCTTAGCTTTTTTGCTTATTTGGAGTGTGCTTTTTAATTTTCTTTTTATTTTTATTTCCTGTTTAATGATATTTTATTCAATTATAAATGCATTTTGCTTTTTATTTTAATTTTATTCAAATTTTCATTTTAATTTTTAATTATTGTTTCTATTATAATTTTAATTTGAATTGTTTTTTTCTAGCTTAAATTACTCTTCAAGAATAATTACTTTTGAATCAAATTTTTAATTTTTAAATTTATTTTGATTGCATTTCAATTTTAATTATGTTTAATTGCAATTGTGTTTAATCATTCAATTTATTTCGACTTATCTTTATTTCATTTGTTTTATTTAACTTTGCTGCTGCTGCTGCTGCTGCTGCTGCTGCTGCTGCTGCCGCTGGCTCTTCCAAATGCTGCAAATTGCGTATTAAAGGATTTCCCTCCCCTTGATAAATTGATTTCCAATTAATTTCCAATTAATTAATAATCAATTAACAATTAATTAACAATAAATTGGCAATTAATTAACAATAAATTGGCAATTAATTAATAATTATTTGTTTATTTTATTGCTTTTTGTCTCTCAGTGACAGAAGAAGAATTAAGTTTTTTCATTCAAGTGCTGCTCAAAAGAGTCTCTCGAGTGTCTCCTCTTTACGCCGAGGCGCAGCGGCTAAGTGCAGCAGCAGCAGCAACAGCTCTTTTTGCTGTTGCACTCAACGGCGTCAACCCGAGTAAGCTGACAGCAGCAGCAGCAGCAGCAGCAGCAGTAGCAGCAGCAGCAGCAGCAGCAGCAGCAGCAGCAGTAGCAGCAGCAGCAGCACCCGGGGAGTCTTAGAGAAAAAACGGCAGCAGAAACAGCTCTTTTTGCTGCTGCACTCAGCGGTGGAGTACCCATGTAGGCTTAGAAACAGCAGCAGCAGCAGCAGTAGCAACAGCAGCAGCAGCAACAGCAGCAGCAGCAGCAGCAGCAGCAACAACAGCAGAAGCACCCTAGCAGCAGCAGCAGCAGCAGCAGAGGCAGCAGAAGCAGCAGCTCTTTTTGCTGCCGTCAGAAACGCCTTCAAATCCAGTAAACGCAGCAACAGTCAGCAGCAGCAGCAGCAGCAGCAGCAGCAGCAGCAGCAGACCTTTATTTATTTATTTATTTATTTATTTATTTATTTATTTATTTATTTATTTATTTATTTATTTGTAGAACTGTTTGGAGGTTTGATAAACCATTT
>NW_013652004.1:7500-10236 GCF_000499385.1 Eimeria necatrix
GACCCCACTGGGGGCCCCCTTAAGGGCCCTCTTTGTAGGGGCCCCTCTTTAGGGGCCCCCAAAAGGGGTCCCCTGGGGCCCCTTATTAGAGCCACCCATTTGGGGGCCCCTTTAGAGGGGCCCCTCTTTAGGGGGCCCCTCTTTAGGGGCCCCTCCTGAGGGCCCCCTTTCAAGTGGCCCCTCTTTAGGGGCCCCTGTTTGGGGGCCCCTCTGCAGGACCCTCTTTTTAGGGGCCCCTCTTTGGGGCCCCCTTTCAAGTGGCCCCTCTATGGGGGCCCCCTCTTTGGGGGCCCCCCCTCTTTAAGGGCCTCCAACTCAGGGGCCCCTCTTTAGGGGCCCCTAACTCGGGGGCCCCTCTTTAGGGGCCTCTAATTGAGGGGCCCCTCTTTAGGGGCCCCCAAAGAGGGGGCCCCTGTTGGGGGCCCCCCAATTGAGTGTGGGGTGTACAGACAGCTGGCAAGCGTAGAGTTCGTGTTTGTCGAAAAAAGGGTTTAAAGGATTTGGGGGGCCCCGGGGGCCCATAAAATAAATAAACAAATTAAAAGGAGAAATGAGAAAAAGAATAAATGCTTTTTTAAATTAGATTAAATGTTTTAATTAATTCTTTTTGTCTCCTTTTAGCTGCTGCTGTAGACGGGAATGTGTCTTTGTATTCTGCGGGGGCCTCCTTTGAGGGGCAGCTGCAGGAAGGTGAGTTCTGCTGCTGCTGCAGGTGCTGCTGCTGCTGCTGCTGCTGGCGCTGCTGCTGCTGCTGCTGCTGCTGCTGCTGCTGCGGGCTCTGGGGGCGGCAGCACCTGCGCAAGCAGCGGCCAGAAGCACTGCTGCAGCAGCAGCAACTCCTTTTCTGTCTCCGCCCAGCAGCAAAACTCTGGCCATTTGCTGCTGCTTCTTGTTGGCTGCTGCACTAGAGCAGCAGCAAGTTTTTGGTAGGAAAGTGCCACTTCGACTGCAGAAACGCATGCAAAAGGTCATTTAATGTTTATTTATTTATTTATTTTGTAAATTAAATCAAATTAATCTCCAAAATAAAACAAATCGCGAAAAAAAAGAAAAAAAAACTCCTTCAAGTGTTCAGATACACTGCATGCGCATTCAGGTGTCTGTACACCCCAAGAAGCGCAGCGAACTTAAACTTTTCACAAATTTGCAATTCTACAAATTAAATTATAAATGCATTTAAAGCATTTAAAGGCACAAAGTGCCAGCGTGCTTCAAACCAGCAGCAGCAGCAGCAGCAACAGCAGCACAGCAGCAGCAGCAGCACCATCATAACCAGCAGCAGCAGCACCACCACAACCAGCAGCAGCAGCACCATCATAACCAGCAGCAGCAGCACCATCATAACCAGCAGCAGCAGCAGCAGCAGCAGCAGCAGCAGCACCATCATAACCAGCAGCAGCAGCAGCAGCACCATCATAACCAGCAGCAGCAGCAGCAGCAGCAGGGGCTGGATTCTCACTGAGTTTATTAGGGTTTTTGATCAGCGGCAGCCCCACAGACTTGAGAAACAGAGGGGGGCCCCCCTCAGCCAGGGGGGCCCCCTCAGCTAGGGGGCCCCCCTTGTGGGCCCCCGCAAGGGCCCCCAAGTCCCGCACTATTTCTAAGGCCTGGGCGCACTGCGCCGGGTGGGCCCCACAGACTTCCCGCAGGTACAGCGCCAGGGGCCCCCAGGGGGCCCCCAGGAGGCCCTCGGGGGCCCCCAAGAAGCCTCTGGGGGCCCCCAGGTGGCCCGCGGGGGGCCCCAGGGGCGCCGCGGGGGCCCCGAACCCCGGAGGGGCCCCCAGGGGCCCCAAGGGGGCCCCTGGTTTGCTGCTGCAGCTGTCAGCTCCCAGACTTTTGGCCAAAAAGGAGACAGTCCCTGCAGCAAGTTCCATTTCCTGCTGCGGGGCCACACAAGCATTTTCCAAAGTCTCTTTGAGGCTGCAGACCTTCGCAGCAACTGCAGCGAGGGGGCCCCCGCCCCCGGGGGGCCCCACACTTTCTGGAGAAGGTCTTGAGAACATCTGGCAGCAAAGGCTGCGCGGCCAGCAGCACTTAAGAGAGACTGCTGCCGCAGCCGCTCGAAGGCCAGCAGCGCAGCAGCAGGAATTGGAAAGAGAGCAGCAGCAGCACGAGCGTCGTAAAGAAGAGCAGCAGCAGCACGCGGGTGCTGCTGCTGCTGCTGCTGCTGCTGCTGCTGCTGCCCCGGCGGCAGGTAGCTGCGCTCCGCACGGCCCACCTGCACGCAAACACCCCACAAGACGCCTCCTGCTCCTCCTGCTGCTGCTGCTGCTGCTGCTGCTGCTGCTGCGGCTGCTGCTGCTGCTGCTGCTGCTGCGGCTGCTGCTGCGGCTGCTGCTGGTATTACTACTAGTGCCACTATCTATCACACCATCCCTCTCCCCCCAACTCCGACAAGAACATTAACAACAACACTGCTGCTGCTGCAACTGCAACTGCTGTTGCTGTTGCTGCTGCTGCGGCTGCTGCTGCTGCTGCTGCTGCTGCTGCTGCTGCTGCTGCTCACTAGAAGCGCGAACTCTGCGAGGTCCGTGTCGGAGATCATGCCGAGGGCCCTGGCAGTGGTCATGGCCCCGAGAGAAGTGGAATAAGGAAAGAGAGGAATTCCCAATTGCTGCTGCTGCAGGTCTTGGGGGCCCCCCTGCTGCAGCAGCAGCTGCACGCGGGGGGCCCCCCCCCACACCACCCCCCCGCACCGCAGGAACACAGGGGGGGGGGGCCCCGGGGGGCCCCCCC
>NW_013652005.1:2500-10014 GCF_000499385.1 Eimeria necatrix
GAGGAGGAAGACACAGCCGTCTGGTCTCCTAAAGCTTCAGTCTCTTCGAATTTGCCGCTAAGGCCTCTACTGGAGAAGTAAGAACTGCTGCCAGCAGCAGCAGCAGCAGGAGATGCAGCAGCAGCAGCAACAGCAGGAGAGGCAGCAGCAGCAGCAGCAGCAGCAGCAGGGCTTAGGCCTTGGAACTGCAGCCGCTGCGGCGAAAGCACGCGGCCCTTTGCTGCTGGGGTGTCTGCTGCAGTTGCTGCTGCGCCCACTGGAGAACCTGCTGCTGCTTGGGAGCCGCTGCGGCGAAAGCCAGGCAAAGTGTCAGTGCGAGACAGCAGCTGCTGGTAATTGGGATTTAAATTAATTTCTTTGCTGCTGCTGTTGTTCAGCCCCACAGTGTGGCTGCTGCCCCCAGCAGCAGCAGCAGCAGCAGCAGCAGCAGCAGCAGCAGCAGCAGCAGCAGCAGCAGGAGACTCGTCCTCTCCTTCTTCTTCTTCTCCTGTCTCCTCACTCGGAACCACCCAAGTGTAAATTGCTGCTTCATGCAAAGACAGAAAAGCCTGCAAACAAATAATTCATTATTTGCAAATAATTACAAATTATGAATTAATAATAAAACAAAATAAATAAATAAATAAATAAATAAATAAAATAAATTAACTGAATAAAATAATAGAATAAATAAAATAAATAAAATAAATTATATGGAAAAATAAACAAAAAATAAAGTTATTTGGGTTAATTCATTCAAAATAATAATAAATAAATAATAAAAAGTAGTAAATAAACAGCAAATGAATAATAAAAAAAACAAAAAGTAAATGATAAGTAAATGCTAAATAAATAATTAATAATAAATTAAAGAAAAGTAAATGGCAAAGAAATGATAAATAAATAATAAAAAGTCTTAAAAATGAAAAAGAAATGATAAAAAATGACATACAAATAATAAAAATGATAACTAATTAATAAATGATAAATAATAAATAATAAATAACAAACAAATAATACATAAATAATAAATAAGAATAAATAACACATAAATAGAATATAAGTAATAAATAAATTACACATAAATAATAAATAACAAATAAATAATTAATACATAATTATTTGTTTGTTATTTATTAAATAAATAACAAATAAATAATAAATAAAAAACTAATAATAAATAAATAAAAAATAAATGATAAACAAATGGCAGCAAAAGATACTAAATGCCATCAAACACAAAACCACTAAAAATGGCAAAAAAAGAATAAATGATAAAAACAAATAATAAAAAAGCAAAATAATAAACAAAATAAACTAAATAAAACAAAACAAAACAAAACGAAAAACAGAATTGAAATAGAATAAAATAAAATAAAAATAAAATAAGAATGAAATAAAAACAAAACGCACAATGAAATAACCAGCTAAGTGAATAAAAATAAAATTAAAATGAATCAAAAGCGCATTCAAAATGAATTAAAAAAATAAAACCAAATCAAAACAAACTAAAAACAAATAAAACGAACAAACAAAACAAATAAAACAAACATACGAAACAAAGAAAACAAACAAATAAAACAAACAAATGAAACAAATAAACAATAAAACAAACAAATAAATAACTAAACAAATAAACAAGTAAATAAACAAAAAAATAAATAATAAATAAACAAATAAACAAATAAATAAACGAATATAATAAATAAATAAACAAATAATACATAATAAACAAATAATAAACAAATATAGTAAATAAACAAATAAACAAACAAATATAGTAAATAAACAAATAAAACACACAGATAAAAAAATAAAAAAACAAACAAATGTAATAAATAAATAAATAATAAATAAACAAATAACAAACAAATAATAAATAAATAAATAAATAAATAAATAAATAAATAAATAAATAAATAAATAAATAAATAAATAAAATAAATAAAAGTACTTGGGAAATGTCCGGAGATTTGATTTCCAAATTGCCCAAACGGTCGACTCGCCGCCAGCCGAGTTTTGGGACAATTCGGTCCGCGTGGGTCAAAACGTCAGTTCCTGAATTAAATAAATAAATTAAATTAATTAATTAAATTAATTAATTAAATTAATTAAATTAATTAAATTAAATTAATTAAATTAAACTAAATTAATTTAATTAATTTAATTGAATTGAGTTGCTCGAGTCCGTTCAGAGAAGGAGTCGATCGGCTGCACTGGTGCCCCTAAACCCTAAACCCTAAACCCTAAACCCTAAACCCTAAACCCTAAACCCTAAACCCTGAAGCTTGAAGCGTAGTATATGTGCCCAGGTAAGCTTCGAAGTATCTAAAACCCTCGCAAACCCTCCAAAACCCTTCTAAACCTCCAAAGCGCTCATAAACCCTCATGAACCATCTCAAACCCTTAAAACCCTCTGAAGCCCCCACCTCGAACCCCTACACCCTAAACCCTAAACCCTAAACCCTAAACCCTAAACCCTAAACCCTAAACCCTACCTTTGAAGAGCCAGTGGTTTTCGAGGGCCTTGCGGTCCTCCAAGTACTGGTGGTCTATCATGCGCATCACAGCCTCGAGGTAAACCCTACGAAAGGGTTTGGGAGGATAAGGGTTTAGGAGTCTGTAGAGAAGTTCAAAAGTTATTCCATTTATCAACAAAATCAAAAAAACTGATCCCGAAATGTAAAAAGACAAAACTTCCTTCACGGAAGAATTCAAACTCGAGTCTCTTTCTATTCGAAGGCCCAGCGCCAGCACAATGCCTCCCCGCAGGCCCCCCCAAAACAGCAGTATCACCTGCAGCAGCAGCAGCAGCAGCAGCAGCAGCAGCAGCAGCGGCAGCAGCAGCAGCAGCGGCAGCAGCAGCAGCAGCAGCAGCGGCGGCGGCGAAGGCGGGGGAGCAGCAGTGGCGCCGGAGACGCAGCGGCAGAGGGGGGGAGCAGCAGCAGCGGGGGAGCAGCAGCAGCAGCAGCAGCAGCAGCAACGGGGACAGCAGCAGCAGCAGCAGCAGGAACAGCAGAAGCAGCAGCAGCAGCACAGGAGGGAGAAGGAGAATAATGAGGGACTGCAAAAGGAAAAAGAACGAATTAAAAATGTGCTGCTGAAACTGCATTTGTCTCCTTACTGCAGCAGCAGCAGCAACAGCAGCAGCAGCAGCAACAGCAGCAGCAACAGCACGAGCAGCAGCAGCAGCAGCAGCAGCAGACACCATACGACAAGTCCACTTCATCTGAGGCATGTACAAATATACATAACAACAAATTAAAAAAATATAAATAAATAAATAAATAAAAATAATAAAAATAAATAAAAATAAATAAAAATAAATAAATAAAAATAAATGATAAAAAAATAAATAAAATGAAAAGGGGAAAAGTGCTGAGCTCTCCGCAGTGCGTTTTAAACTTCCGAAAAATATAAAAAAATAAAAAAAAAAATAAAAAATAAAATAATAAAACTTTTAAGTAAACAGAATTAAAAATAAAACAAAAAAGAATTAAAACCCTGATAGAGGGTTTGAACAACAAACCTCTTTCAAAATAAATGAAGTGAAATAAAACTACAGAAAGAACCAAAACCCTAAAAAGGGGTATATGAAATACACCAAACCTCTTACAAAATTAACAAAACAAACAAATTAAACAAAAGAAACAAATCAAACATATTAACTAAATTAAAAAATAAACAAATCAATCAAACAAACTAATTAAACAGATTTAAAATTTTAAATAAATAAATAATTAATTAAATCAAATCAAATTAACTAAGTGAAATAAATAAGATGAGTAAAATGAATAAGCAAATAAATAAAATAAATAAAATGAGTAAACAAAATAAATAAATAAAATAGATAAATAAAATAAGTAATAGAATAAATAGACAAAATGAATAAATAAAATAAATATATATAGTAAATAAATAAAATAAAAAGATCTCTTTTCAACTGAGTCCGACATTTAAATAAAAATAAATCAAAAAAGGATTTGGCCAAAATGAAATTCATTTAGCGACAATTAAGTAAATAAAACAAATAAAACAATCAAAATAAAGCAAATTAAATAGATAAATAAATAATTAATTAATTAATTAATTAAATTAACTGAATTAAATTAATTAAAATAAATAAACCTCTTTCCAACTGAGTTCTTATCCTGTTCTTCTTACGCGATGTTTAAATACAAAAAAAATTTAGACAAAAGAAATTCCATTTTGACAAAAACTAAATAAATAAAAAAGATAAAACAACCAAAGTAAAGCAAATTAAATAAATAAAATAAACAAACAATTAAATAAATAATTAAATAAATAATTAAATAAATAATTAAATAAATAAATCGAATTAAATACCTCTTTCCAGTTAAATCCGTATCCAATTCTTCATAAGATTTGCAAAAAGAAAATCAGCACTAAAACCCTTGCGATGTTAAAATAAAAATAAAAATGAAAATCAATTTAGCAAAAACTAAACAAATAAAAAAGATAAAACAACCAAAATGAAGCAAATTAAATAATAAAACAGAACAAATTAAATTAAATAAATTAAATAAATTAAATTAAATAAATAAATTGAATTAAATTAAATAAATTGAATTAAATACCTCTTTCCAGCTGAGTCCGTATCCAGTCCTTCTCAAAATTGGCAAAAAGAAAATAAGCATCAAAACCCTCGCAATGTTTAAATAAAAATAAATCAAAAGAAGATTTAGCCAAAGAGATATTCCATTTTCTTTTGTGAAAACAGAACTCAACATTCCATAAGTCACAATTCCCGAAACTATAAATATGGTGCAGTTCCCCATCAGCGCCAGCGCTGCAACACGCACACAACTAGGGTTTAGGGTTTAGGGTTTAGGGTTTAGGGTTTGGCGGCAATTGGGGCTTGCGGGGTTTCAGGGGGGTCACGGGTTCACACGGGGTAGGGTTTGAAAGGGTTTGGGAGGGGCTAGGGTTTAAGAGGGTTTGGGGTTTGGGAGAAGGGTTTGGGGTTTGGGAAAAGGGTTTGGGGTTTGGGAGAAGGGTTTGGGGTTTGGGAGAAGGGTTTGGGGTTTGGGAGAAGGGTTTGGGATTTGGTGGGAGGGTTTGGGGTTTGGTGGGAGGGTTTGGGGTTTGGGATGAGGGTTTAGGGTTTAGGAGGGTTTAGGGATTGGGAAGGAGGGGGGCTTGGAGACACAAACCCTCTTAAAGCTGCAGAGAGAAGAAAGCTAGGGTTTAGGGTTTAGGGTTTCATTGCTGGGGCTTCTTTCCTAACAGCTTTCCCGCATCTAAAGCCCAAAACCTAGGGTTTAGGGTTTAGGGTTTTCTGCTGCTTTGACTTGTTCCCAAGAGTGCCTCTCGCGTAGCTCCCAGCTAGGGTTTAGGGTTTAGGGTTTGCGTTGGAAGATGCTAGTTCTCACTAGTAAGACCTAGGGTTTAGGGTTTAGGGTTTAGGGTTTGACCTGTGCATCTCAACCTGCAACAAAAGTCTGATGCTTCGCTTGCGCGTTTCTACCTACCGCCTCACCTAAGCTTTCTTATGAATTAGGGTTTAGGGTTTAGGGTTTAGGGTTTAGGGTTTAGGGTTTACTACAAACCTGCAACAAAAGTCTGATTTTCCAGTGCAATATGTCCACAAGCCTTTATAAACAACCTCTCTAAACCCTACCAACTACATCGCCTAGAGTATTCAGTGTTTCCTAGGGTTTAGGGTTTAGGGTTTAGGGTTTAGGGTTTAGTGTAACACCTGCAGCCTGCGCATCCTGATCCAGTGCAATGTGCCCATAACCCTCAAAAAGCAGCCTCTCTAAACCCTTCCTACCGCCTCACCTGGGCTATCCTACCAATTAGGGTTTAGGGTTTAGGGTTTAGGGTTTACTGTCCCCTAGGGTTTAGGGTTTAAAACACAAACCTGCAACAAAAGTTTAGCCTGTGCATCTCTATCCAACGCAGTATGCCCATAAGCCTTTATAAAGAGTCCAAAACAAACCTCTCTAAACCCCAACACCTACTGCACCTACGCTATACCCCTTTTTAGGGTTTAGGGTTTAGGGTTTAATATAAAAGATACAAACCTGCAACAAACGTCTGATGCTTCGCCTGCGCATCCCTATCCAGTGCAATATGTCCATAAGCTTTTATAAAGAGTCCAAAACAAACCTCTCTAAACCCCAACACCTACCTACGCTATACCCCTTTTTAGGGTTTAGGGTTTAGGGTTTAGGGTTTAATATAAAAGATACAAACCTGCAACAAACGTCTGATGCTTCGCCTGCGCATCCCTATCCAGTGCAATATGGCCATAAGCCTTTATAAAGAGTCCAAAACAAACCTAAACCCCACCACCTACGGCACCTACGCTATACCCCTTTTCAGGGTTTAGGGTTTAGGGTTTAGGGCTTGATATAAAAGATACGAACCTGCCACAAACGTCTGGTGCTTCGCCTGCGCATCCCTATCCAGTGCAATGTGTCCATAAGCCTTTATAAACAATCCAAAACAAACCTTTCTAAACCCCACCACCTACCTACGCTATACCCCTTTTTAGGGTTTAGGGTTTAATATAAAAGATACGAACCTGCAACAAACGTCTGGTGCTTGGCCTGCGCGTCCCTATCCAAGGCAATGTGTCCATAAGCCTTTATAAACAATCCAAAACAAACAACAGTGAGGGGACCTGAAAGTTGAAAAACAGCTTCTGCGAGGAAAAAAGAAATGTACGTAAAAGTGATGAAGGCGAGGCTTTGGGTGAGGGGGAATTTGCGGAAGAAGAGCAGCCAGGCGTAGGCGAGGAGTCCGACGGCGGCGCCGAAGGCGGGCCCCAAAAAGAGGAGTTTTACGAACATCAAAAAGGTCGAAAAAGGAGTTTCTGCAACTCCTTGAAGCAACAAAAAGAAAAACTGAAACAACAACACTGCGCTCCCGTCGTTTATCAACGATTCTCCTGAAAAAACCGCGCAAAAAGACCCTCTTAAACCCCCTATACGCTCTTTTAGGGTTTAGGGTTTGGCGGGGGGGGGCGGCCGCGGGGCCAGCGAACGCGGGGGGCCTTGCAGGCCTCGGGACTTGCGGTTTGGGGTTTCGCCAAACTAGGGTTTAGGGTTTAGGGTTTAGGGTTTGGGGTTTGGGATTCGGCAGGTTCGGAGCGTTCGCAGCAGGGAGACGCTCCAGTTGAGGGTTGTGGGCTGTGCAGAGTTTTTGTCTTATAAACCCCATCTCACTCCCTGGGGTTTAGGGTTTAGGGTTTTGTAGAGGCATTAACAGAATTGAGGACAGACAGACATTCAAGTTGAGGGTTTAGGGTTTACCGCAAACACTCTGCACCGCCCACGTCTCACTCCTTAGGGTTATCCCAAATCCCAAATCCCAAATCCCAAAACAGCTCCGTAATTGTCTTAACTCCTGTCTGTGACATTCAAGTTGAGGGTTTAGGGTTTACCGCAAACACTCTGCACCGCCCACATCTCACTCCTTAGGGTTTAGGGTTTAGGGTTTAGGGTTTAGGGTTTAGGGTTTTGTCGAGGCATCAACAGAATTGAGGACAGACAGACATTCAAGTTGAG
>NW_013652006.1:0-10254 GCF_000499385.1 Eimeria necatrix
TAGAAACGGCACCCCGCTTGAAAGGCCTGTTTTATTCCTTTGTAAAAAAACGGCAGATGTTTCGTAAGCTCTCCAGGCTGTAGCGGGCCTTCGCTAGGTGTAAAGTAGCACTGTGCAGCCAGGCCGATCGAAGAGTGAGATTTCGGAGCTGTGCAAGCGACACCTGTGTTGGAAGACACTAATTCGCATGCACGAACGTTGCGTTCGGTTAAAAAGAAATGCACTGAAGTCTTAAGAGCACTGGGCATAACAGGATCGGTGTATATGACCTGCTGCTCAGGGAGGGTATTTTCATTTTAGCATTAGAGATATACTGCAATGACGTATCACTTGACTTATTGTGTTACAAGAGATGAGCAAACGCATTGCATGCAGTACAATATAGCTACTCGCAAGACAACGTTGTTTGCAGACGCCCACTTGACAGTCCAACCATCTATTACGCAACTGCCTTATTTTTGATATGCCATGATGATCGTCAAGAGCACTATCTGGCATTTTACGTTGCCACCTGTGCACGCTACATATGCGACGTACAAACTGAACAAGTGCCCATACGCAATTCAGAGGCACTCATTGTGTGCTGTTTGGCATGTGTGAATTGTGGAGTTCGATTCATCCATGTTCGGCGAGCGTCAAGTGCTTCAGAAGAAATAGACCCTTCATGACATATGTCGTGCAAGGTTTTAGGAACAGCCATTACAAGCGCTTATGAAAAACTCCAGTTTTAATGCTAAAATGAATATTATGCTCGTCCGTGGATTGCAGTTCTTTGCATTTGATCGATTGCTGCCCCGTTCGGTTCCTGTCTTGTGTAAGGCTCAGCTAATTCTTTTACCCGCAACTGTGCCCGTTCGATTAGCTACGCCTCTTTCCCGTGTTTGGCTCGCAGGCAGGTGCGCTTTCCATGAGCAATGCGTCACACACCGCCTGGCAGTCCCGTATTCTACTGAAAGTACGTTTGCCCTTGAGCTCATCATGGGGAAGTACCAGCCAAGCCTTTGCAGTCAAAGCCTTTGCAGTTTTTCGCCAGCAAACATCGTAGTTTCAGCAATAATAAACCTTATCTTCGCGTTCCAATGCAAACGCCCGAGGTGCTTCACTAAAAACTGAGTGATTAGTGTCGAGAAATCGCAATTTTCCGCACTGTATGGAAAACTGGGCCTATACAAGGCTCAGTGCAACGCCAGAGGGCGCTCACCACACTCTTGAGCTTGCAAAAGGTGAGCCCTAACTAGCTCTGGCCAATCATACTCATCTGATACCCAGGAGGCAACAACCCTTCAGGTTCATCGACCAATCTGTGATTCCAGATGTGCGTAACCAGGATTGCACCAGCTTACGTTCTACATATAACAGTCCAATGCTGTCTCGTGTCAAAAGCGCATTACGACGCGCTGCGTTTGGTGTCTGCAGCACAGCGACAGTGCAAAAAAAACTGTTCAACATCTATTAAGCATTTATTTGGGACGAACGACAACCACGTATCACAATCCCATTTTGCACTACAGATGCGCGAGAGCCGCGCACAACTTATCGTACGTAGTAATAGTGCAACTTGAGCCGTTCGCACAACGAAAACAACGCACAATCTGTGCATTTGTTTCTTGATGCTCATGCAACTGTCACTTTTGAAAAGTCGTTTGGACGAAGGTGTAGCTGCTCATTCGACACACTACTGCTGTAGATTGCCAGTGCTTCTGCGCCCATGTTTCAGAGTCAGCAACACCCCGTGCATCAAAAAAGGCATTCAACATGTCTACTTTTCCGTTCTCGCACCCAGTCGTGAAGACCCAGATGCAAAAGTCCAATTTGGGCAGTTCAGAAGCTTAGTTGTATTGCGATACTGCTTTTAGGGCACGGAGAGACTATCAAGCAGGCCACACACAAGCACAAGCGAACCGCCAAGGAATTATTTCAGTATATCACATAGAGTTTATAAACACCCTTTTTGGCAAATGACGCACTCCCTACAATTTCTGCTTCTGGGCTCAGGGCGGCAATAAATGCCCAAGAAGACACAGGATCCCATCGAAAAGCTCATGGCAACGAAACGGTCTCCAATTAAATATTTGACAATGCGCGAGAAAATGCATGGAAACTACAGCTTGGGGCATATCGTGTACACGTTGATTGCAGCCGTTCCTAACAGCACAAAAGCCAGCATTAGGTTGTCGTCGAAAAGGTTGTATGCCCGCCGCGCAGCCTAAACTGCACTGCCAGAAAATGTCACTGCCAAACATGGATGTTTTAATCAATTGCTATGCATGGATCTAGTGAAAAAGATGAAACGTCTTATTGCGACACTTCAGGTTCCCAGCGACGGCTGATTGTCCTCGTAGCAGGCTCTGTGCGGTAGGTTTCTACAAAATATAGTTGTGAGCCTCGCAGCGCATCCCGCATACGTCCTGCATCACCCACATGCCGTTGACCAAGGACCTACATCGGTATTTCTTGAAGCGTGATAATGGTGCGCGGCGCATGCTAAAAGAAGCGGGGCCTTAAGTGCGACAGCATTTACATCAAGTGGCTGCTACAGTAGCTCGCCATTTCTTATGTTTTTCAAGTACAAAACAAACTCTTCTGGTGAAAAACTCTGCATTGAGACACTCTGTAAGAAGTTCAAGATTCACAAAGACAAGTTGCATCAAAGCCTACGAGTATTAGAATCGACGCCGGAGAAAAGGCACTTCGACCGTTGCTTCGTCAGCGTAAGTGCATTTTAGATAACTGTGAAGCACTCTGGTCGGCACTCGTAGCCAGCCAAACAGCACTTCTAGACCAGTACCTCATGTCTAAAAGACTCACTGCCTGGCGGTGGCATTTTTGTGCCGCCAGCTATCTAGCTGTTCGTCGATCTTGCTAGCCCTGAAACGTTTTACATTGACATTTACATAGCCAACTGTTGCCATAAATGTAACCCACTCCCTAACGCGATAGCACCACGCTCTAGAAGCCGCTTTTGTTTATATGTTCATTAACTGAATCATGAAATTCGTTATGGCCGTGCGACCAACTTTCAACTTGGATACTAGAGCCGTTTTCTTTCTGCCTGTCCTTGTCAATCTGTAATTAAGGGGATTGACAATCCAACATACATGCTTGGTATCATACGCTAACACATGCCAAATTCCAGTTGATGTACTCAATAAATCTAATGTCTCAACAGAACTCTTGTGACACAATTCACAATTGTCCTCTGCGTACATATTTGTTTGCCTTATTGCGCGTGGTGGCAGGAATGGCAATCTGCGGAGAAAGAAGCGCTCTTGCAGTCAGTAATCCAGACCGGCCGCCTTACATGCGTAGTCTAGACCGAAATGTATCTTCCGAATCCTGCATAGGACGTAAACGTTCATTGCATATATTTCCCATGAGATTCTGTCGCAGTATGATGTGCAAACATAGATCGTCTGGATACCAGAACACCCTTCACTGAAACGGACATTGAGAGCAACTGTGCACCGGAACTCAAACAATCATTTGCGCACCTCATATGCAATTCGGGTGGACCTTACATATCGTCACAAAGAGCTATTTTAGAACTTGGCAAAAGCGACGCACATCCTCCCATGACGTCTTCAACTACAAAATCTTTTGATGCTGGAACGCACAAAACATCACACTGTCCCGGGCTAAGAATGATTGTGCTTTGGCACTAGTCAAACAGCCGCGCTGTGTATTTTATACTTGTTTTCGGCGTCCATAGTGGCGGAAAATCCTTCCCAGATAGACGCACGAATACTCCAACAGCGAGGCAGCACCACAAGAGCTGTGCCAGGTGCACTGGAAAGTGAAAAGTCACTGTTTGCTCGGCAATCCTCCATACCAATTTTCTTGATCACATGTTTCCCATAGGCACCTATTATTGCGTCGACTTTCAGCAGTCTGCATTAATAAAACTGTTAACACTGCCTAGTGCTGAATCCACCACATTTTGCTGTTCTGCTCATCTTTAGAGTTTACTTCCTGTACATTGCGCAAAAGTATGCTTAATAGATACTCGGACCCCGTCTTACAGCTGACAGGATATCGAAAGTCGTAAATGTGTCATGGCTGTTTAGCCTGTTGAGGCCACTTAGGCGCCTCCAGGTAAAACAAAGAGGGGTCGATCACACAAAAGTCTAAGGGTCCTTCATTTGCAACCTTCGACCTGTAGCGCTAAACTGAGGCTGGAATCGAGCCTAGTGGGCATTGTAGGAGACTCTATTCTTTTGTCCGCCGTGCTCTGGCAGCAGAAGCGGAAGGGGAGATTGCAAAGGTACAAGCCACGAAAGTACGCCTACTTGCCTATATTCCACCTCATCTTACGTGTGAATATGAACATTCTCACAGTCGATTTTAAGCCCAGTGTTGTGGTACACAGCTTTGATCGAGCATCCAACGCACGAACTAAGAACGCAGCTCATTGCAACATACACTGCTTGTGGATCGGAATTTTGTAGTTACACACAAAGTAATGATGACCACTTTTGTCAAAAAACTTCCCAGCGTCACTACTCCAGAATCTCGATTTCTCCGTGCTGAGAGAGGTATGTAATGCGCCTACGCGTGTGCAGACGCATTTCAATCGCGTCGAGGAAGCGCTTTTCATATGTTGCGGGCTGCTACACTTTAAGCGTTCCAAGCTTCAGAAGCGGCTTTCGCATCTTACGAGCTGGGACGGCAGGCACATTTATGCATTCAAGTGACCTGCATCTGCGTGCTTTTGCCACTAAATTCCCCTGTAATCTTGCCAATTCGCAACTTGAGGTGTTGTGCATGGACGCAAGCCAGACTAACAGGGAGGCTGGATACGTAAACTTGGAAGGCATGAGTGATAGTTTTGACTGCCTGTAATGCGCGAGACTGAGCTTACTTTACCAGGCCAAAAACTAATCCTGCAAAGCTTTGTCCTATTATTTCAGGCAAGGCTTTTTGACGTGATCACATGGCGTGTGCACAGTGTTTGAGCACAGCATCGACACATCTCAGTGGAATGTGGAGCATCAGCGGAAGCCGGGCAAACACACTCCTAGCGTCTCTGGATTCGGCCTTTCGCGGAGAAAGTAGTATTGCGTAACAGAGGAGCAACAACCGCTTCCCGTGATTTATAAGGCATACGTCCTGTTGAAGCACACTGTGTTGCTGTCACCACGGTTATTCGCGTTGTTTCTGTGCGCCGAGATCGTGGAACGGGTAGCATTGGAAGTGCAAAGAATAAACTAGAAAGCAAAGGCACGAGAAACGACTCAAAGGGACTGCAAAGTACGTTACAAAAATATGAATAGCCTAGGTATGTGTGCATGAATGTCTTTTATATGCAGTCTTAGGGAGCAGGCAAAGATCACCCTGCGCTAGCGTTTCTCTGCAAACAAAAGGCTTGCTTTGCAGGGATGCGCTGTGCACTCCCTTGAAAGCCGGCTGTGAAATTCAAGCGTATGAAATGAACGCGCCAAAAAATGTGGGACGTGTGCCCTCAGCAGGTATATTGATAACGCGCAAAACTTTTGAATTAAAAACTTGATATTGCAGTCAGCAAAGCTCCGCATCCAGTATGAACGCAATTTAGAGCAAAGTGCAACAGGTCAGTATGCCATATGGAAGAACCGAAAAGCACAATAAAACACTTCGGTTGCTTTTTCCACATGAACGCTTTCGCTGTTTATCTTTTCTTGCAGTCTTCGTGACGCACGTTCTGAAATCTCAGTTTATCTTCAGTCCTCTAGCCGATGAGCGTTGGGCACAAGACAGAAAGCACGCAGTTTCCTCTCCGTAGAACGACGAGTCTCGCAGGGCACAGAAAAAGCTGCATTTCATAATTCTAGCATTTGGCAAGCGACTCTATGAAATACGTGCAGAATACACCTTGGCAATGCAATTCACAGTTCCTATGGGATTCCCGCTCAAATCGTCACTTCTTGATCCTTCCAAAGCTCACAATCTGTAGCATGTGCATTGCCATCTGAGGCTTTACAAGTGACACGGTATTCTACCGTAAGCGCGAAACTTAGCTTGGCAGGAAAATGTTTAAGGCTAGCCTGCAAATTCTGCTTGAACATTTCTTTTCGATCACAGCCGAATCGTGGTAAGCAAAACAAAACACTGTTATAGTTCTTTGCAAGTGTACTTCACATTTGACAAGCATACAAAAACACTTACATAATCCCACGCGTGCGCCATATCCTTGTTAGTGCTCCGTCGCACTTAATCAATGCATTAAGATCAGCAGCATGTAGAGCAGGAAGGACAACGAAAGTCATCTGAAAAATTTGAGCTGTTGTTTACACCACTTTCGACTGAGCACACCCTCGCTATCCAGCTTTGGTAAGCCTACACAAGAACACATAGCAAACCACATTCCTGGAAATTAACACTACCTGCTAGCTGCGCTGGACGAACTGCCTGAAAAGTGAAACGTTTCATTCAATATATGTCTTTACTCCATAAGAGCCTGGAAACATCATGTAAGATGTAGCTTGTTGGATTTTTTTCATAAAGACGAGCCAAAACCACCAGGTCTTGCGCTGACTTTACTATTAAAACTTAGGAGCTGTCACAAGTGCACGTGCGCCAGCTTTTGCAACTACTGGTGAGAAGCTACTGCATCACTATTCACGTGGCACAGGACATCTCATGCATCTTTTTGGCTTGGTGCTTCACGTCCAAGAAAAATACGGAAACTTCAGGAGCGGCTGTACATGCATATTTATATGTGTGCGCGAGAGCTACCATTCAAGCATGCCGTTAAAAGAAAAACCAATGCTCACGAAGAAAAATGCCTTTTCTATTCAAAGGTGCAGTGCAGAGTTCACACGTTAGCTGCTTGCTCGGCACATTGTCGGACGAATTCTATCAAAGAAGCGGCTATCCTTGTCATCAGAATAAGCCTGTAAATAAAGGTAAATTACAATACATCACAATTTGGGAGACCTCAGGCATCTAAGGAGGTCGTCAGGCGTTGCCCGAGACGCTTGAGGCAACGCATACGCAACACACGCAGCACACTGCGAATGTGAAACGGCTGTCCTTTGCTGTCATCAAAGCAAGCCTTCCCAAAAGAATAATCAGAAGAAATACATAACGGCATTCGACAGACTTTCAGACATCTAGGGAGGTCGTCAGGCGTTGCCCCAGGCGCTTGAGGCATCGCATAAGCAACACACGGAGAATGTGAAACGGCTATCCTTGTTGTCATCAGAATAAGCCCGTAAAGAAGATTAATAGAAGAAGAGATAAAAATATATCAGAATTTGAGAGACTTGTCAGACATTAGTACATTTAGTGCTTTCGCTGGGATCTTTCGTGTGTGCTATGAGACCTGTATCCTTGAAAGATAAATGTTACGCCAGTGAGTACTTTCCAAGAAAAAAAGAAACACACTGCAATAAACTGCAAGCTAGGATGTCTGCAAGCTACCTAAGAAAAACGATGAAGCTCGAGCTAAAGGAAAGTGTCAAAAATCGGAATTTCAGTCCTGTTTGGCTTTTGAAGAAGTGCCTTCTTGTTCAGCTGTACAAGGTGAAGTGCATTCGGATCGTGAACGCTCAATTTGCGGTGCGCTACTTTGCTTGAGAGTTTTCAGCAGCGCCTAAACAGAGCGGTGAACACTGGAGCAATTCTGAGCGCCGCCGTTTTCGTGACAGTATATGTGCGAAACATTCTAAATGAACGCAACGTACCAATTCAAGACCGGCAGCTTGGAGCTGGTAAGTCACGTTTTTTCCAATTTTTGTGTTGCATTTTGCCAGCAACCCACTCTCTACAGTTGCACTAGGAGTTTGGCTGCAAATATTCAAACACTGCAATTCACATACCTTGAAGAGCAGCTTTGAAAGAAATGATGGCAGAAACATCTGTAGCGAAAGCCGTAGTCACGCACTGCAACAGTAAGCAATGCAAGCATCTGTAGACAGATGGCTGCGTACAGGAGCACAGTCCAACAGTAAACGTCATCATATCCACGACCACTGAAAACCCTACTCTTTACATGTTATACAGCGCACAGCGAGTGGGTGGGGAGCAATGTAACGCCACGCTGTACGGCACGCTGTCGTAGTTAAAACAAATCCGACCTCTGGCTTGAATGCGTTGCGACGCTGCACGGCACGCAGCTGATTCTGATGAATCTGTCCTATTGCAGCTGCATATATTAGGAGGACCTTGAGGTGGCAGCCGAAGGACAGTGGGGGCTCTATAGGGTCTCCAAAGCGCAAGCATAGGGGCTCATCGTCTTGTTCAGTCTGCATGGAGCTCGAGCAGTTTATCATACAAATCATGTCCAAAGGCCATACTCTCTGCATTGTCGCTTCAGCAGCTTGCGTCCTTTTTGAGCTCCATCATTCTATACTCTACACGGAACAACAGGAAGTAGTGACAGAAAAACACCCATTGAAGCTGCTATAGATCTCAGCGCTTTCTCGCCGAACAAACTACAGTTGAGCACAGATAGCGCAACATAAACTCCCAATCCTTCGCCAACAGATGCACGCAAAGTCACGAATACAGATTGCCAAAGCACACAAGCAATCTAGAATGCAAGTTCTGGCCTTCTCCAGTGCCGTAAACTGCAAAGCGTCTTGAGCACAAACTCATACGCCACTGTGCGTTACTCTCTGCAAGTCAGTGGTGAACATCATCTGGACCGTTGTAGTCACAGGCTCAACTGGATGGACTATTCGCTGGCAAGGGTAAAGAGGGTTTGTGTGGCCCGAAGGCAGAAAATGCAAAAAGCATTGCTTCGATGTAAAGAGATCTTCGACAGGGCCTGCATGTTCGCTGGATACGACATTATTTTGCAGGACTTTCACTGAAATCTGAAGTCCATCATGAAGCTACTGTGCTGTAGGGACGTTGCTGCTAAGTTGTAAGGTTAGCAGCAATACTATTCTCTCGCCCACTTGATTATTTGGTAAAGCCGCTGTCTCAAAATCCTTAGAGCTGTCGCTGCACGCGGCGACACCAAAAGTGATACAAAAGAATGGCCAAGCAAAGCGAAAAGGCACGGACAGACGTCCCTGCATTTAGTGACATGCTTCCACGCAACAAGCCTACATATTTACAAGAAGAAAATAGTCCAAACGCACACACAGTACATCGCTCGCTGCACTCTATAGACACCTGCATGACACACTTTTCTTGTAATAAAAAAGCTACATTCATCTACAGCCACGCTATGAAACAGCAACATGCTTCAGACAATAGCAAGAAATTTTCGGCGTAACTATGGAAATATTACTTCTATTCTCTCTCAGCAAAACCACTGTTGTGACTGCGCAATTGCTCCTGCGCTACAGTGTGCATTTTTGCACACACGCCAACTGCATAATGCAGCAACATAGCCCAGCATGCCTTGCATAACTTGCTTCTCTTGTGCTTCCTGCCGTGAGTCTTTAGCTCGTTTTGTTGTTTCTTGTGAAGACTTGCTTCTACGCCTGCAAGGCCGCTTCTAACCCAGGAAGCACAGAATTGTTTCTCTGTAGTCGATGCTACAGACGACAAAATATATATTAATAAGACAGAGGAGAGGGCGCAAAAGCGAGTTTTCGCTCTTTCCAGTGTCTTGCCTGCAAAGACGTATGAACAAAAACTTGAAACAACGTTGGGCGAAGTGTTCACGTTCAACATATGCTGCAATGCAATCTTTCAGAAATATCAGAGAGGTCGTGAAGACTTGCTTCTACGCCTGCAAGGCCGCTTCTAACCCAGGAAGCACAGAATTGTTTCTCTGTAGTCGATGCTACAGACGACAAAATATATATTAATAAGACAGAGGAGAGGGCGCAAAAGCGAGTTTTCGCTCTTTCCAGTGTCTTGCCTGCAAAGACGTATGAACAAAAACTTGAAACAACGTTGGGCGAAGTGTTCACGTTCAACATATGCTGCAATGCAATCTTTCAGAAATATCAGAGAGGTCACGGGGATATTGCATCATTACGGTAATCTCCAAAATCACTGTTCTATACATCGGAATACACACAGACGCCGTAGAGCGCTTTAGCACACATTATGATAGTGGTCTGTGCCTACGTGGATAATGCAAAATGGAGCAACGTCATGCGATACTTACTCTCTGCAAATATGCCACGGGCATCACCTGGACCGTTGTAGTCACAGGCTCATCTGGATGGACTATTCGCTGGCAAGGGTAAAGAGGGTTTGTGTAACCCGAAGGCAGAAAATGCAAAAAGCGTTGCTTCGATGTAAAGAGATCTTCGACAGGGCCTGCATGTTCGCTGGATACGACATTATTTTGCAGGACTTTCACTGAAATCT
>NW_013652007.1:2500-5000 GCF_000499385.1 Eimeria necatrix
CCGGGGCCCCTTTCTTTCTTAACAGCGTCCGGGGGGCCCCCCTGGGGGCCCCCAGGGGCCCCCCTGGGGGCCCCCCTGGGGGCCCCCTTGACGCAGGGGCCCCCTCTGAGGGGCCCCCCGTCTCTGGCCCGGGTACCCAGGGGGGCCGCCCAGGGGGCCCCCCTGGGGGCCCCCCGAGGGTTCAGTTCCTGGACCCCCTGGAGCTTTCAAGGCTCCCTTGGGGGCCCCCCAAACACACCCGGGGGGCCCCCAGGAGGGGCCCCCCAAGGGGGCCCCCAGGGGGGCCCCCAGGGGGGCCCCCAAGGGGGCCCCCAGGGGGGCCCCCAGGGGGGCCCCCAGGGGGGCCCCGAGGGGCCCACAAGCCCTTTTGGGTACCGGGATGTTCCTGTGGGGGAAAAGGAGAAAATGGTGAATGATTTATTTACTTCTGTGGCGGGTGAGAATTTAAAAAGTTTTAATTTTAATTTAATTTAATTTAATTTAATTTAATTTAATTTAATTTAATTTAATTTGTTTATATTTGATTTTATTGTATTTGATTTAATTAGATTTGATTACTTATAATTGAATTCTATTTAATTTATTTTAATTTATTTTTTAATTCTCTTTTCTCCTTTTGCTCGATTTGGTTTTCTTTTCCATTTATTTCATTTCAGTTATTTTATTTTTAATTTTAATTTAATTTAATTTAATTTAATTTAATTTAATTAAATTCTTTTGCCTTTTAAATCTTTTCCTTGTTCAATTCTTTTTCTTTTTATTTCTTTTTCTTTTTATTTCTTTTTCTTTTTATTTCTTTTTCTTTTTATTTCTTTTTCTTTTTTTTATTTTTAGACTCTTACGATTTAATGAACGATTTAATGAGCTTCGGAATCCACAGAATTTGGAAAAACGAATTTGTAAGTCTTGTCAACTTCCCTTCATTCAGGGCCCCCGAGGGGGCCCCCCTGGGGGCCCCCCAGGGGGCCCCCCTGGGGGCCCCCCTTGGGGGCCCCCCTGGGGGCCCCCCGGGGGGCCCCCCCGGGGGGCCCCCCTGCGAGCCGTTTAGGGTACTGGATTTGGCGGGGGGCACAGGAGATATAGCTCTGCGGCTTGTGGAGCGGGCGCTGCAGCAGCAGCAGCAGCAGCAGGAGCTGGCGCTGCAGCAGCAGCAGCAGGAGCTGGCGCTGCAGCAGCAGCAGCAGCAGCAGCAGCAGCAGCAGCAGCAGCAGCAGCAGGAGTGCAGCGGCGTGGAAGTGACAGTCTGCGACATAAATATGAAAATGATGGAAATCGGGCGGCAAAAAGCTGCAGCAAAGGGCATTCCCCTGGGCCCGATAATCGACGCGCTGCCCCCCAGCAGCAGCAGCAGCAGCAGCAGCAGCAGCAGCAGCAGCAGCAGCAGCAGCAGCAGCAGCAGGGGGGTCGCTCGAACGCGCGTGAGCGCCGCTGCGGGCCTGGGGGCCCCCCGGGGCCCCTGCCGCCTGCGGTGGGTACTGGGCAGCGGCGAAAGCCTCCCTTTTGCTGCAGCAACTTTCGATTTGCTGCTCATTAGTTTCGGACTTCGCAACTTCTCCAGACCTTCTCGGGGCCTCCAGGAGGCCTTCCGAGTCCTCAAGCCCGGAGGCCGTTTTCTCTGTCTCGAATTTTCTCCCCTCCAGCCCCAGGGGGCCCCCGGGGGCCCCCCGGGGGCCCCCCCGGGGGCCCCCCAGGGGGCCCCCCCGGGGGCCCCCCTGCGGGGGCGCAGTGTGGGGGGCCCTGTATGATGCTTATTCGTTTGTGCTGCTGCCGCTGCTGGGGTCTTTGGTAGCAGCAAATAGAAATGCCTACAGCTACTTGCCGGAGTCCATTCGGCGCTTCCCGCTGCAGCAGCAGCTAGCTGTGCTGCTGCAGCAGCAAGGGTTTGGCCGCGTGGCTTACTGCAGCCTCTCCAACGGCATTGTGGCCATTCACTCCGCCTTCAAACCCGCAGACACGCACCAGCCTCCAGACCCAGCTAGCTAGCTAGCTGCCGTGGCTAGCTAGCTAGCTAGCTAGCTAGCTGGGCTGGCTAGCTAGCTAGCTAGCTAGCTAGCTGGGCTGGCTAGCTAGCTAGGCCCTTCAAACCCGCAGACACGCACCAGCCTCCAGACCCAGCTAGCTAGCTAGCTGCCGTGGCTAGCTAGCTAGCTAGCTAGCTAGCTGGGCTGGCTAGCTAGCTAGCTAGCTAGCTAGCTGGGCTGGCTAGCTAGCTAGCTAGCTAGCTGCTGGCCACCTAGCTAGCTAGCTGGGGTGGCTGGCTAGCTGGCTAGCTGTGGTGGCTAGCTAGCTAGCTAGATGGGGTAGCTAGCTGCTGGGCTAGCTAGCTAGCTAGCTAGCTGGGCTAGCTAGCTGCTGGGCTAGCTAGCTAGCTACCCAGCTAGATAGCCATTTGGCTAGCTAGCTATTATGGCTACACGGCTAGCTGGCCAGCTGGCAGGCGGGCTGGCTGGCTGGCTAGCTAGCTAGCTAGCTAGCTAGCTAGCTAGCTAGCTAACTACTT
>NW_013652008.1:0-10855 GCF_000499385.1 Eimeria necatrix
TGTGGTTGCTTGTGTTTATGGGATGGGAAGCGTGTTGTGAGTTGCTTTGCGGCACCTGAAACGAGTCAATATGACCCTGTGGCGAGCCGTGTTGTGTCTGGAAATTCCAGTCAGCGACTGCCGAGTCCTTGGCATTTGAGATGGAACACGGATGGCGTCAGATGGTGACTTGGGGCGTTGTGATGTAGCCGGGAGCACGGGCAAGTTTGCAAGTGGAGTGGGATTAGTTGAATAGGCATTGGCTTTGACGGCAGACTTGTTGTTGACTCGAGTGCCGCATGTGGCTCGGTGAATAGCGGTTTGTGCAGACCGGCCAGTGGTTTTTGCATGTGCTGCCGGTTTATCTGGGAAAAATCGGTGCTTGTTTAAGACTGTGGTTGAAGCAGTGGTATCCTCTGGCACTGGTTGTTATTTTTGTATGAGGGCGTTTGATACACTGCGTGGCGTGTAGAGGTGAAAGCAAGTTACGCAGAATTGTCGAGAAAACGTCTTCGAGCAAGCCGGATAGTGCGAGAACTACCACAATGTGGGATCAAGAATTTAGGAGTGTGCATTGCTGTGTGCCACTAAAGAAGGTACGACAACGTATTGCTTGGGTTAGCTGATTAGTTTGTTGCGTCAACAAGGCGTTGGCCGAGTGCGTGCGCCTAGTGTTTGACTTGGGATTGTTCGCGAACGGAACGAATAGCTGACCATTTGGCTCTCCATTGCGTGCGTCTTGAGAAATGAGGATGCTCGTGTCGGCAGCGTTTCGCAGCTACATTGCCCTTTGCTTTTTCGAACGCAAGACGTACCAAACGCATGACGCTAGGCCTAGAAAAGCCCAGTGCTCGTTGTATTCCTGGCGGCATTGATCGGCATTTGTATTTGTGGATCGACTCCGGTGGGTTGGATTTTGTTTCGCGAGTGAGAATTAGGGTTGTCAGAGTTAGTAAGAGTGTCTATATCTTTAGATGAGAAGCGTCGAACTGAAATGCCTGCCGATTACGTGACTCTACGCTTGGCAGCCCACTGGTTGGTGATGGCAATATTGCATGGTGTTGGGCTTTCTATCGGGCATAAGCCCTTCAATTGTCAGCTTAACTTCCGCGTTCTATCTCCGAAAGTATTGCTGAATTGAAACGTTTTGGAACCCGAGAGTAGCGTCTAATACTGGCGTGTGTTTCACTGTAATGCTTTGTGGTCTTGCTCGCATGCTTACTGGCAGCGACCAGCAAGAAACGCAAATCCTTTAGGAATCCTTTTGGTGTTAATTTACAGTGTACGCGACATCCGGTTGCTATGTCCACCGTTCGGCAGTATGTATATCTACGCAAGGCAACTGGCGTTTTTCATTTGAGGCCTTTTCCATCAAGGAAGTGGTTCTCCAGCGGTTGCCAGTATTGGGCTTGTTCATGTGTCACATCCTTGAGGGCTGCTTGTTTTCGTCTTCCTTATAGAGTGCTCCTGCAGAGGTGTCTCTAATTCAATGTGGTCGAGTATTAAAGGCGAAAGCGTCTTGAAAGCGTGAGCGGTTTGAATGCGTAAGCCTCTTTATACTTTATTTGCTCGCTTTGTGGGAGAAATGGCCACCGCGTGATGCCGCTCGAGCCCGCTTTGGCGACGTAAAATATGCTTTGACTGTTACCTATCGTACAGCTACTGGCTGGTATTATGATATAAGCGTGTGTCTGTGGATCTGATTTACAGGCCCGCGAAAGCCTTGCTGAAGGCGCCGCTTTAACGAATGGTGTTGTCGTAAGTGGACAAATGCGCTGGCAGACCGAAACATAGCTTTAACGACGAGCAACTCACGTCCAAGCCCCAGCACTCTGTTTGTTCTCGTCGATCCGTTAACACTCATTTGGCACCCTACGCTTCACATCTGGGGACTAACCAAAACTAATAAGTGAACAAGTGCAACCAACGGTAGGAAATGATGACTACTGGTTGCCATTTCAGTTCAGATGCTTAATAGATGCATAGGATCAGCTCGCACCCACAATAGCTAAGAATGTCGATGTTTCAAAGCATTGTTTTCAAATTCCCCGAAGCTAGCAGACTGACTACTACTACTGTAGTGGCCCAAATCAGCAATTGACCGTTGCACGCTTGGGTGCTAAACAAAGATGCAGCTTTTAGGCAGCAACAGTGCCTGATCGTAATGATACTGACTCAAACATAGCAACTAAAGAGTGGCGAAAAAACGTTGAAATGGCGAGCACGTCGCTAGAAGGAATGACTAGGGCCTGAATTATCGAAGACGCCGCACCTCATGAACCCGAAGAACGTGGCGACCATTTCATCCGGTCCCCCGCCAGTCGGCAAATGTAAAGTAACGCTGACAGTGGGGTCGACCTACTGCCGAACTATTTGTCTAAACGTCTTCACCTCAGGTTGTACGTTTGGATAATTATTAAGATACCTGGGAGGGTAAGGAACGTGGCAATTAGTGACGGACGGCCTGTTAGCTTTACATTTTCAGGGCATGAACTGAGAGGCGAACAAACACTTTCGCTAGCATCGCCGTTCAGGTCGTGCGTTCCTTTTTGCTCGCTGACAATACAGTCATTTCCACAAGAAATGAGATTGATAAGCGCTACGTAATTTAAGCGGCAGAGGACGTTTTCTGCGTCGTATAGCAAAGGACGTTTTTTTTCGGCGCTATCGAGTCAGGTTGTAGGTTCCTGAAGGTTCTACGATATTGTCTGGTTGGCGTGTTGGTGACAATAAGCAACGGAAAAGCAGCTTCGCCTGTTCCCTATGTCTGATAAGAAAAGCAGTGAACCTTGGAAAAAGCGCTATAATGCCTTTAAAATGTAACCATGCCTAATAAAATGAAGCGAGAGCAGGCACTACCCTTAGTGTGATCAACCCCCGCAGCTTGTGAGTTTTACTTTGGGCCTCAGAATTTTACAAAGCAAATACACTAACCATAGAAGACGGTTTGCAATGCCTTTTCACCACAAGCTCAGTAGCCTCGGAAGGAACACTAGCGCGGCTGAAGCCGCTAACGTCATATCTGGTCGTTGGAATCAAAGAAACCCTTTTAGCGGAGCTCTTTGCCATCTTAGCTTGTACGCTCGTGACTATGATGCAGATTTGCTGTCATATTTTCACTGTGGTACCTTACCATCACTATTGTACTTGTCGTGGCATGTGCGACACTAGGTTGCGGCTCAGTCACAGTCATTAGTTGGTCGCCTGAGAATGCTGTGACTTAAAAACAGCAGCTTCAGTGAGCCACAAGGAAGCATTCAGGCCACCTGCTACCTTCTGATTTCCCAGCATCCGTATGCAGCCGATTCGAGTTCATGCTTTTGTATACCAATGGACAGGTAGTGCGCAAAAAATTTTTGCGCAGTCATACATGGACAGTGGAACTGAGCTAAGGTCGCTGAGCTAAGATGTCGTTCTTCTAAGCTCAACACGTTTGGCGTTTTACTGCTGAGCTGAGAAATAAACTTGGAATAAACTGTCCCACGACAATGCGTATGACCCCATGATTTCGTTATGGACCGTGCACATAGGACAAACCCATACACATGGTTGTAGTACGGATAATGCTAGAGCTGGAGCATTTGTGCATATTTAGGCCAGTGAAACTAGGAGCATTTGAACATTGTTGTTGAGCCAGCTGTGTCCTACTAAAACACAGGTGGCAGGTTTGCGTCCTGCTAGATAATTTCCGCGAAAGGTGGTGCGTGCTTGCGAAACAGCTCATTAGTGTGTTCTAATTCGTTGCTGGCTTGTACAAAATTAAGCCTCTAATACCTAGCAAAAGTGGTGCAACACTGCAGCAAGCCTCGTTTGATCGAAAAGACCGGTCGAAATAAACCTGCGAAGGTTTGCTGACAGCCTCACCTCAATGGATGGTGGAAGCACAAGACAGCTCGTAGATGCATAATTCAAGTTGGTGAGGATTTATATTGGCTGCGCTCATGCAGAATGAATTTGGTCATTTTAAATTCCGGTAGGCAGTGGCGTAGACGTATTAAAAGACAATAGTAGCACTTAGTGCACGCTTCCATATACAGACTCTCAGGGACGAAAATAGCATTTTGCAATTCTGTGGAAGCCCTTTGAAACAAAGCCGTCTTGGTGCAGCTTGTACGGCATCTATTTGGATGATCATGCGACGAGATAGAAGATTATGTTCACTCTCCCCCAGAAGCTTGCAGATAGAAGAAATGCCTAACATTAACGCAGACTGATACAAATGCAGCTAGTGCGTCGCGTTATATAACAGTAAAAGCTTACTGAATAAAAATTATTATATATGCGTTCAGCCACACATCGCCAGAGAACCCCTCAACCCGAAAATTTGAGGTGTCCATAATTTTTCTATGTTTGACTCAGTTCTAAGAACAGTAGCGTGTAAAGCAAGCCATTCTAGTGCTGCTCTTGTTCGCGCACAGATTGACGAGGCTGGTAACGCGTCACTACTTTGTCCACCTGACAAATGTATTTGCAGGCTGTGGGAGATGCATCGCTTCACCTCCAGGCGTGCACTTCAGCTACCGAGATAAAGGCGCCGTACACTTTTCGAGGAGACGTCATAAGTCATGTGTGCTCTAAGTATAGACAAGAAAACATTTTCAGCTAGTACGCCCTCATAAGCCTGTCTCCACCTGCATTTGTCTGTAGACTCATTTAGGATGCGATTGCGTTTAAAAACCGGCCAGTCGTCGAAACTGTCCTCTGCTTTATCCCTTGCGTTCAACGCGTTGTTATCGAAGCATTCTGCCATTCACGGTGCAGTATAACACACTGCTTCCCATGCAATCTCGTAAAGGCATGTGCAGCAATATCGAATGTGTCAGGTTTAGCACTGCATATGAAGAGCTGTGCGATACCTCTATGGCTGCGCTGATCTTGTGTCGTCTGTTTAATTCCCTGCTATAGTGGTTGTAGATTGATGAATTTGCAAGTGGCAGCGAATTGAGCTGTGCAAAAGGCAGTGCGTTTCCCTGTGTTGATGGCTACACGTACACTTGCAAGTAGTTTGAGGTGTTGAACTAAGGCAGGCCCTGTCAATTTGTGCTCAGCGACACGTAACTATTCAGGCTGTGGGGAAGCACCCATCACAAACAACCTAAATTTCCAGCTCATGTGGTTGCACCAATAAAATATTCAAGCCTTCTCTTCTTTCCTGAGCAACAACTGCTTAGGCGTTTTGTATTTCACACCTCAAACTACTACTGCTTACCAGCTTGCATATTGGCCCTCTTCAGAGACAATAAGAATGCGGTAGATGTGCCAGGCCTACATGAGCTAAGGCGAAGTTATTCCGTATACTGGGCGGCATTCCACGTTTTGCTATAATTAGCCTTAGTTTCTGCGATTTGGCTGCGGGATGATGTGTATATTGTTTGTGCAGGCAGTCCGTCGTCTCGCGCTGCTACTGACTGATATTTGAGCATCTCGTGTTGCAAAAAAAATCGCCGTGGACTGCCGATGGGATATGAAGAGCATACAATCTTTTGGGCAGTACTTCAATGCATTGCCGAACCATATATGCAGTGCAAATCTTTTTTCTTGTGCCACACCGTACTGCTTTTAGGTTTGTCTTGGCGGTGACTGGGCAGGTTTGTTTTAGCTGTTAGCCCTCGTCGTGCCTTATTAAGGCCATGAATTTGGCTCAGTGGTTACCTGCGACGAATTCGTTTTACTCGTCTGCCAATCGTGCTAGCCAGCAACCAAGAAAAGCCACTTCCAGGCAGTGCGTGCGCACGCCTTGGTGCTTCCTTTGTTTTCCTGCTGTGGTGCCTTTCGGCACTGGCGGAAGTAGGCTCTGCTTTGTGAAAGCCGATATGTCTAAGGGCACCTTGCAGTGCCCTTGGACAAGTCTGCTGCAGTCGCTGTCAGTTTATATTTTGCTTATGCACAGCACCACTCGTATTCGGTTTGTATACAAACCAGTGCTCCTCTGAACCAGGTGGAAAGGACCAATACTGGTCCTCAGCAGCGAAAAACCAGAGTAGTTGCGCAGCTCGACGATTAAACGGAGCCATAACGATGTAAATAGAGCAAACGCGTAGAATGCGTTGCAATCCAAAGTAATTGGGGCATTTTCTGTTGAGCTTTTGGAAACTCCTTCCAGTCTGAACGAAAAAATGTGATTGAATGGAAGCCGCAGAATCCATTCAATGCTTTAGAACCTGTACCATTTTTGCTGAATTCCTGCACACTGCGTACTCCAGACATACTCAAAGCTTCAACTTACATTATTATGTTAACATTATTATGTATTTTGGTCACTAATGCCGCACTGAAATATTTGCTGATTTATCAGTACCATTACCAAACTGGTCTTTATCGTGTTGACGTAGCTAGGAGGAGCAGTGCAATTTATTACAAATCTTGTTTACAGCATCTGCAACGCTCCATCCGATGTGTAATCCACGTATTCGGGCCTCTCTTTGGACTTTGGAAAGTGCGTGCAATGCTTTTAAGATGTCACAAGCACTTCAATGTACGAATTCAAGTGAGATTTTGGGAATTTTCGCGTCTTCCCATCAGGCATTTTTCGTGACCTCTTTCACTGGTGTTTTTTCCTGGCCCGCCATGATGAGCGGAAATTTCATCGTAGCATGAATACTTGCTAAGAGCAGAATCATGGTAAGACGGAAACAAAAACATCCACATTTTCAGAAAATGCTCGTCAGCTTTTTATTGTGCCATACTCTGTAGCGATCCACCACCGATTGGCTATGCATGACTAGACGCACCTAGTCCGTCACGAGAATAGCTGCATCGTGTCAGTTCGTGAGTAATCGAATCCTGGCATGCTACAAAAAACGTAGGGCAACAATATATATATGAACAGAACCGATTCACACAAGCAACGCCGAGTTGGTGTCAGCTACACTTTGCTAATCAATCAGGGAGTGAGGCTCCTTGTCTTATTTTAATTAATGTTGTCAGTACTCTACAATATAAGAATTTAGAGAAGCAGGGAAAATTACGTTGTCAGAGGGGCCTCTGGGTGCTCCATGCTCCAGTTCCGGAAGTGAATCCGTTTACTAGACATGTTAAAACATAGCTTAAGATGCCTTAGAAACCCTGAAGAGCCTTAGCCAGGCTCTGCACTTGTACAGAGCATGTTGAATTTTTGTTGCATCACAATACAGTGGATATCCGTAACAACACCTGTACTGTTACATGCGATGATGGCTTGCATACGACCTCCGACCTACACACAGCGCACTTCACTGGCTTTGAGCTTTTCATGCCTGTTTCTGTACACAAAATGGATGGATACGGCATATTTCCAGGCTTTCAGTTTTTCGAAAAAAAAATATAATATTATTTTCAGGATGCAACATATGGAAACTGATATTGGGAGGGAGGGATAATTTAGTCCACTAGGGCAACGGTGTAGACCGAAAGGAGCAACATTCCCCATGCAGTTTCTCAATGGCACCGTACACACATATACACAGCTTAGTTTTATGATTGTTTCTAGCTTTCAAACCATCATCGGCAAATTCCACGCACTATCGTTGGGCTTGCAATCGGCTTTTGTAACTTCAGCCTAACGCTCGCCAGAGTATATAAAATCAGCCTTCGAAAATGGCGCCGCTTTGCGGGATACAGTGTAGGAGTTTGCGTTAGAGCAAATAAATATGGAATAAGTGCGCAGTGCAAGCACGTTTTATAGCGCCCACTTTAGACATGGTCGCGCCCTCCACGAGCAAACTAATTGACAACAGATGAGTTGAGCTGAACAACTGAGAAAGCATAACAATGTGTTTTGGTATATCAAAATCTGAAAGACGCTGTGCTGCTCTGAGGACAGATACTGCAACAATTTTCTCGTGTGCACCCCTCCAACTCTTTTCTAGAACTGTGCAGGCAGACAATGCATGCAATGGCTGCTGGAAACTCCAAGCTACCATCTGCAGTGCCATTTTGAGCAATCAAAGGCAAACGTTCGCGCGATAAACCTGCCCGTTGGATGCAACGAAGCGCTGTTAAGAAACACTTTAACTCCGTGCTCTGCTGCATTTTGCTGGCGTGTTTTGGGGCTCCCCAGTTTTTTCCGTACACGCAGGTGTGCCACTAGGGTAGGCTTTGCAGCACATGAACTTGTGCATCGAACGCGAAGGCATTTTTGATGGCTTTGTTGAAGTTGCATTGCTCGGATGCCAAAAACGCGTGTTGAGTCAGGGCGCTCCTAGAGAGTGCAGACACATGTAAACGCGCAAAATATGAATGATAGGTCTCAGTTTAATATGGAAAAAGCTGAAGATCTTCGTTTCCACCGATTGGTGGCAAGCACTCTTTGTTGTAGTATAGGGTCGATATTAAAAGCAAACACAACCATTGTGAAACCAGTCACGGGGATCTGCAGTTAATCACAGCTGGTGATGCAGCATCAATATGGGAAAACGGCTATTATAACAGCTCAGGACATAACAACTGCAATAAACGCGGCTTAGCTTCGACGGGAAATTCAGTCCAACGCTGGAGGTGACAAGAATGGCGCAGGAGCAAAATGTATAGTTTCCAAAGTGCATAATCTAGTGTTGAATGTTGCTTCTTGCAGACAAAAGACCAAAAGCAGCTTCTGTGGATGTGAATTCATATTCAAACCCCAATGAAAATTCGGTCAGGGGCCCCGTTGGCGGCTACGAAAAAAGCACCACGTCTTCATTAACGGTAGGAAACCTCATACTGGTAGCGGTGCACATCGTGGTTGCTCTGGTCGAAGAATTATGTATTGCTATTTTAACGATTGTCACTATGAAAGTGTCATTGATTCATGCAAGCATAATATTGATTCTACTCCGCAAATGCGTCCCCAGATGCACGGGCAGCTGCTAAATTGAGCAACTGATCTAAATGCACGCGGAATGCATCTACGATGACAGACTGCTCTTCAAGGCACGTAGGGTTAGTTCACTGCAGATTGTAAGATTTGTGCGGACCCATTAGGGTTTCTTGGGTACGTGAAGCTCCGTCACTAAGTGCGCTGCACTCAGTGGCCCGCGTGCAAAGAAGGTGGCTATCTTGAAACTGGCGCAGAGAAGAAAAAGAAAATTAGTGAACAAAAGCGAAGCATCAAGATGAGCAACCGGCCATGCTTGATGTGTGCTTAACATGCCGTCTTCTTAGTGTCCAGTAGTTTCACTATCAGCGTTGTAATTGTGCACTGTTCTTAAAGTAGAGCTTGATGTACCCGCAAGGTGATGTTGCCGGAAAAGTGCGTTGCCGGGGTGAGGCAGTCAACATTGCCGAAATCAAAAGACCTCGACACGCGTTAGGCCATTTTCGGCCTAAGCTATCATACGGTCGTATGGACCGTATGATATCTATTGACGTCCTCGCCACCGTATTGGTAAAGTGCCATCCGCGTTTCAGAGTGTACAGGGATACCGAGCCAGACAAGCCGAAGCCATACCTGCTGGCGTGTTTACTATTTCTATGACAGCCCGAAGACGAATTTATCACAACCAAGCGAATGCAACGAAATACATCGCCTTTTACATGGTGTTCGGGATGTGCATTGGTTCATTGGGTGGTGTGCAGAAGCGCATGAGTGTCCAAGTGCTTTGCGAGCTGGCCTAGTTGTCCGTTTGGGCGAAAACACCTGAATCGGGCTGCTTGGCCTTTATGCAGTCCTGAGCCACTTACTGAATCGCAGTTCTTGAGAGCGGAGAGCAGCGTCGCGTCGTCCCAGACGAAACGCAAATTGCTACGTCCTAACCTGAATGACCTAACCTGTATGGCACAATTGATGAGTGAAACGTGCTGTTTGCTTGAGTGCCACTCGGCGAAGGAGAACAATAGGATTGGAATTGTTTGGATGCTTGTGCTCCAGATCCGGAGCTGATTCGGTTTGAAACACGCAAAAATTGAATCGTGATGCTTTTTCTCCGCACAGTCTGTGAGCGTGTGTGAATTTTGAACTGGTGAGTGAAGCATGCTGTTTGCTTTAGTCGCACCCAGCAAAGTAAATCGGCGACATCAGAATGATGTGGACGTGAGTGCTCCAGATCTAGCGTTAATCGGGGTTGAAACATGCAGAAAACGGGATTCTGTAAATTATTTTCGCACAGTCTGTGAGTGTGTGTGGATTCTGAATTTTGTGGCCCAACGGCTGTCTCGGAGTGAACAAAGGTTCAGTTTTTCTCATATGGACTGGTGAGGGGGTAGCGATTTGCGTTTTGTATGGGGCGAAGCGTTGCGGGCACCTGCAGAGGGGAACAGCGATTCAGTAAGTGGATCAGCACTGCATGAAGGGCAACCAATCCCCCATACAGGGAACAAGGCGCTGTTGTACGGTTTTGTCGCAAAGCGATCTTCCAAGTCTTCCGGTGGCAATGTTCCGTGAAAAACAGTAGACGCTATCTCGCGATTCGATAGAAGTTCATGTGGTGAGACATTGCAGTGGTTTACTGTAGTTCCGGCTTGGGGGGTATTATATTGGTGGCAGAGGTACGAAGAGTTGCGCAAGGTGCCATGTGTGTTTGGGATGTGCATTGATTCATTGTGTGGTGTGCAGAAGCGCATGAGTGTCAAAGTGCTACGCGAGCTGGCCTAGTTGTCCGTTTGAACGAAAACACCTGAATCGGGCTGCTTGGCCTTTATGCAGTCCTGAGCCTCTTACTGAATCGCAGTTCTTGAGAACGGAGAGCAGCATCGCGTCGTCCCAGACGAAACGCAAATTGCTACGTCCTAACCTGAATATATGGCACAATTGGTGAGTGAAACGTGCTGGTTTCTTGAGTGCCACTCGGCGAAGGAGAACAATAGGATTGGAATTGTTTGGATGCTTGTGCTCCAGATCCGGAGCTGATTCGGTTTGAAGCACGCAAAAATTGAATCGTGATGCTTTTTCTCCGCACAGTCTGTGAGCGTGTGTGAATTT
>NW_013652009.1:0-2500 GCF_000499385.1 Eimeria necatrix
GCAGCAGCAGCAGCAGCAGCAGCAGCAGCAGCAGCAGCAGCAGCAGCAGCAGCAGCAGCAACAACTGACTGCGAGTGCGAGTTTGCTGGTGGTGAGTTTGGCAATTGCTGCGTAGAATTCGTCGCAGCGCAGCCAAGTGTGCAGCAGCAAAACAGCAACAGCAGCAAACGAGGCCAAAGTGTAGGCCCGGAAACAATCCACCAAGTTCGCCATTGCTGCTGCTGCTGCTGCTGCTGCTGCTGCTGCTGCTGCTGATGCTGCGGGGGGTCCGGCGGCTGCAGCTGCTGCTGGTTCGGGGGCTTGTGCTGCTGCTGCTGCTGCTGCTGCTGCTGCTCAGGGAGCTCAAGCTGCTGCTGCTGCTGCGGCTAAACCCGCGGCAGCTCCTGCTGCTGCTGCTGCTGCTGCGGTGGCAGCTGCTGCTGCTGCTGCGGCTGTGCGAGTCACTACAGCTCTGCGAAATTCGGCCGCTGGTGCCAGGTATGGAGTTCTGCTGCTGCTGCTGCTGCTGCTGCTGCTGCTCCTTTTGCGGTGGCGCTGCGTTGCTGCTGCTGCAGCTGCTGCTGCTGCTGCTGCTGCTAGGAGGAGAAGATATGCGGGAAGGCGCAGCAGAGAGTTCACACACTGAGGCAGCGCAGGGGCGCCCCCCTAAGCCCTAAACCCTAAACCCTAAACCCTAAACCCTAAACCCTAAGGCTTCACTGTCATCCCCCCAGGCGGGGGCCACTGAATACGCGGTGAGTAAAGAAGAGAAATGAAGTGCTGCTGCTGTGTTGCCGAGGGTACAGAGCTGCTGCTGCTGCTGCTGCTGCCGTTGCTGCTGCTGCTGCAGCAGACAGCGGCGGATCGCTGCTGCTGCTGCTGCTGCTGCTGTTGCTGTTGCTTTTGAGTGTTTTAAAGGGCCTCTCGTGGCCTCCAGAGAATAGAAAAAAACGGGGAAAGAAATTGCTGCTGCAGCACTGGAGTGCCGCTGCTGCTGCTGCTGCTGCTGCAGACCCGGCAGCCGAGGGGCCTCCGTGGGCGCTGCTGCTGCTGCTGCTGCTGCTTAACTGCTAATGTCTCTTTGTCAGTTTAAAAAAAGTATTTATTTAAATTCATTTTTATATTTATATCTTTAAAAGCAAAATTGCAAACAACCAGGCGGCTGCGGGAGCCGCTGCAGCAGCAGCAGCGGCGCGCGGCGCCCACGGTCACCAGCTCTAGGGTTTAGGGTTTAGGGTTTAGGGTTTGGTCTTCGAGGGTTTAGCTCCTAGTCTGTGCACCACTAGCTGCATGTTTAGGACGAACCATGCCTGCAGGGTTTAGGGTTTAGGGTTTAGGGTTTAGGGTTTAGCCTTCTAGGGTTTAGCCCTCAAGGGAATTATCTTTACATGCATCTTTAGACAAACAAAACCCCCAAAACAGCAGCACCGCTAAGCGCTGCAGCAAAGAGGTTTGCCGCAGCTCTAAACCCTAAAAAAGGGTTTCTCAAAACCTCCCAAAAGTGCACAGCGGAAACGCGGCTATCAGCCCTGGCGAAGCAGCCAGCGGCAGCCAGCAGCAGGAGCAGCAGCAGCAGCAGCAGCAGCTGCTGCTGCTGCTGCCGCTGCTGCTGCTGCTGCCACAAAGGGTGGCCCTACTCCTGGGGGGCCCCCCCGGGGGCCCCTCGAGGGGCACTCTGGGGGGCCCCCGAGGGGCCCTTCGCCCTCGACAAATTAAAAGAAGAAGAAAGGGGGGCCCCCAAACAATTAAAGGGTCTTAAGAGCTCTTAGGGGGGCCCCCAGGGGGCCCAGTAGCTCAAAAGGGGGCCCCAAGGGCCCCCAGGGGCCCCAAGGGGCCCCCAGGGGCCCCCAGGGGCCCCTGGGGGCCCCTGGGGGCCCTCCAGGGGGCCCAGGGCCCATGGGGGGCCCCTCTTGAGGGTCAGCAGCAGCAAGGGGGCCCCCTGCAGGGGGCCCCAGGGCCTCCGCCTGGATCTTCATACAGGGGCCCCTCTAGGGGCCCCTCTAGGGGCCCCTCAAGGGGCCCCTCTAGGGGCCCCTCAAGGGGCCCCTCTAGGGGTTCAAGGGGCCCCTCTAGGGGCCCCTCAAGGGGCCCCTCTAGGGGCCCCTCAAGGGGGCCCTCAAGGGGCCCCTCAAGGGGGCCCTCTAGGGGCCCCTGGAGGCTTCCAGCAGTAGCGCCTGGGGGCCCGCCTGGGGGCCCGTCTGGGGGCCCCTGTTGGGCCCCTAAGGGCCCCCCTGGGGCCCCCAGGGGGCTTTGGAGGGTACTGGGGGGCCCCCGTGGGCTGGGCTTTTCGGCCCAAGGCAGAAAGGGTTTAGGGTTTAGGGTTTAGGGTTTATGGGGTGCTCATTTGGTATCTAAGGCAGTCCGACATAGCTAGCTAGCTATATGGCTAGCTAGCCAGCCAGCTAGTTAGCTAGCCAGCCAGCTAGCTAGCCAGCCAGCTAGCTAGCCAGCTAGCTAGCCAGCTGGCTAGCTAGCCAGCCAGCTAGCCAGCTAGCTGGCCGGCCAGCTCGCTAGCTAGCTA
>NW_013652009.1:5000-8396 GCF_000499385.1 Eimeria necatrix
GCGGCGCCCCCCAGCCAACTTCGCTGCAGCAGCAGCAGCAGCAGCGGCCCAGAAGCAGCAAGACAACAGCTGCTTTTGCTGCTTCAGCGCTGCTGCTGCTGCTGTAGCTTCTGCTGCTGCTGTTGCTGCTGCTGCTGCTGCTGCTGCTGCCGAAGACACTGGAAGAGACGCCGTGCGTGCTGCTGCGCCTCAGAGCCCAGCAAAAGTCCCCGCAGCTAGGGTTTAGGGTTTAGAAGGAAAATAAAGAATTTAGGGTTTAGGGTTTAGGGTTTAGGGTTTAGGGTTTGAGTTGCAGTGGGGCCCCACGGGACGAGGCCTTGTGGGGCTTGGGGGGTACGCCAGCTCCCTCTTGCTGCTGCAGCTAGGGTTTGGGGTTTAGGGTTTAGGGTTTAGGGTTTGTGATCGCAGCAAATGATTAAAAAGAATTCACACAAAAGAGAAAAGACTTGAAGACATGCAGCAGAACTACTCGGGGGGCCCTCCCTGGGGGCCCCTGTCTTGCTGCTGCAGCCCCAAACCCTAAACCCTAAACCCTAAACCCTAAACCCTAAACCCTAAACCCTAAACCCTAAACCCCAAACCTTAAACCCTAAACCCTAAACCCTAATTTATAGTGTCTTGGGGCCTCCGGCCACATTTTGTCTCTGGCGAAGCCAAAATTGCCAAAATGGATAACAAAAGAAGGGCCCCAGGGGGGCCCCCCCAAAGGGCCCCTGGGGGCCCCCTGGGGGCCCCCACGGGGCCCCCCAAAACCCCTTGGGGGCCCCCGGGGGGCCCCCGGGGGGCCCCTCGGGGGCCCCTGGGGGCCCCCAAAGGGTTACTTGAGGGGCCCTGGGGGGCCCCTCGGGGGCCCCTGGGGGCCCCCAAAGGCTTCCTTGAGGGGCCCCCGAGAACCCCTGGGTACATCTAGGGGGGCCCTAAAACCCTAGGGGCCCTAAGAGTACCCAGGGGCCCCCAGGGGCTCCTAAAGAAGGGAGACTGAAGGGCCTGTGGAGTTTGTAGCGAGTGTGGGAACCTAAACCCTAAACCCTAAACCCTAAACCCTAAACCCTAGCTGTTTTTGGTTTTTTTGTGAATTTGAAAAGGAATTAATTCTTTTATTTTTGGCATTTAAACCCTAAAAAGGAGAATTTGAATTTGAAAAAAGAAAAAGAATTCAAAAAATAAAATTAAAAAACTTTTCAACTGGAAAACACTTGATGGCCAAAAAGAAGTTTTGTTTGACTTTGAGGCAGCAGGAGAATAGTAACAAATAAATAAATAAATAAATAAATAAATAAATAAATAAATAAATAAATAAATAAATAAATAAATAAATAAATAAGGGGGGAGGCGGAGAGACGGGCAGCGCAAAAGAAGAAAAACACTCGCACTCCAAACCCTAAACCCTAAACCCTAAACCCTAAACCCTAAACCCTAAACCCTAGTCCCTTGGGGCACAAAAAAACACCGAAGGCCATACAAGGGGGCCTACATGCGAGGGATAGCCCTAAACTAAGTCCAAACCCTAAACCCTAAACCCTAAACCCTAAACCCTAGATGAAGTAGCCCGGCAAGCCCCTCACGATCTGCAGCAGCACAAACAGCAGGCAGTCCCCAAGGACTACAAAATTAGGGTTTAGGGTTTAGGGTTTAGGGTTTAGGGTTTGGTGAGGATTTGCTGCTTAAAGACCGCTTTAGGGCCCCGGGTCAAGTGGGTAGGGTTTAACGTAGGGCTAGGGTTTAGGGCCCACGGCTAGCGCCTAGGGTTTAGGGTTTAGGGTTTAGGGTTTAGGGTTTAGGGTTTGTACCTCAGGGTCTCCTCTTTCTGGCGCATGTTTAAAGGACAGAAACCTCCGGCAGCCCCTTTCATCCAGCACCAGCAGAGAAGCCTAAGTAAACCCAACAAACTAGGGTTTAGGGTTTAGGGTTTAGGGTTTAGGGTTTGGACTCTCTTAGCAATTTAATTGCCCAAAACCCTGAACCCTAAACCCGAGGCTCTAAACCCTTGGGGCTGAAAGCCCTAAACCCCAAACCCCTGGGTTCTGGCCGCCCCTAAACCCTAAACCCTAAACCCTAAACCCTAAACCCTAATTTGCTGCTCACTTTGTTGCCGCATCTGTAGCAGTAATTGGGGGCGCTGAAGACGGTGCAGACTTTCGCCTCGTGGCTCCTGCAGCCCCACCCAAACCCTAAACCCTAAACCCTAAACCCCAAACCCTAAACCCTAAACCCCAAACCCTAAACCCTAAACCCTAAACCCTAGCCCACCATTGGTATCCGTCTGCAACGAGCTGGTGGGCTCGGCAAACGCATTTTAAATTGTTGAGGTGCAAAAAGCGCTCCGTCACTTCCTGAGCACAAACCCTAAACCCTAAACCCTAAACCCTAAACCCTAAACCCTAAACCCTTCGGCAGTCCCTCTGCACCTGGTTACAACTGGGCTGCTGCGGCTACCTGCGGCCTTCAGCTGCTGCTGCTACCTGCAGCGACAAGCTGCTGCAGCACTTAGCTGCTGCAGCAATCAGCTCCTGCAACAATTAGCAGCAGCAGCAATTAGCTGCTGCTGCAGCTGGCTGCAGCAGCAAATACCTGCCGCAGTACCCAGCTACGCCAGCAAGCAGCAGCAGCAGCAGCAGCAGCAGCAGCAGCAGCAGCAGCAGCAGCAAGAAGCTGCTTACTTTGCCCCAAAGAAGCCCGGCGCCTCTGCTGCTGGGGGCGAAGCCTTCGCTGTCAAGTTTGATAATTCCATTTCGGAAATCTTCTTCTAAAAGTTCTTTTTTGGAAATTAAATCATTATTATTATTATTATTATTATTCGAATAATAGCTGCTGCTGCTGCTGCTGCTGCTGCTGCTGCTGCTGCTGCTCTTGTCTTCGCTTGAAACGCCCCCGCTGCTGCTGCTGCTGCTTCTTCAGGTGTATCGACAGCTGAAGAGTCAAAAGGGTCCGACCAAAGCAACTCGCTCATGCCGCCCTCAGAAGGAGGCTCTTGCTGCCTGCAGCAAACCCTAAACCCTAAACCCTAAACCCTAAACCCTAAACCCTAAACCCTAAACCCTAAACCCTAGGCCGTGAGCCGTAGACCCTGAGCCCTGAACCCGAAGCTTCAAACCCTAAACCCTGGGCCCTACACCCCAAGAAGAAACCCCAAACCCTAAACCCTAAACCCTAAACCCTAGGCCCTGAACTTGAGCTAAGCAGTGCTTTTGACCACTACCACCGCCAGCAGCAGCAGCAGCAGCAACAGCAGCAGCAGCACCACCAACACCAAGCACACCACTACCAGCAGCAGCAGCAGCAACAGCAGCAACAGCAGCAGCACCACCACCACCAAGCACATCACTACCACCAGCAGCAGCAGCAGCAGCAGCAGCAGCAGCAGCAGCAGCAGCAGCAGCAGCAGCAGCAGCAGCA
>NW_013652010.1:0-9761 GCF_000499385.1 Eimeria necatrix
CGGGGGCCCCCCCCAACGGGGCCCTCCCGGGGGCTGCTGCTCTCGAGGCGGATGAAATGAGTGAAGTGTCGCAAGTGGAGGAGGGGGAAGTTGACGAGGAGGGCCCCGCGCTCCAGGCGCTGCAGCAAACTTCCCTGGGCCAGCTGCAGGGCTTGCCTGCGGCTTTCCCGCCGCAGGCTGCTGCTGCTGCTGCTGCTGCTGCTGCTGCTGCTGCTGCTGTGGGCAAGCCGGCGCCCGCGTTGGCGGCTGCTGCAGAGCCCGCGCAGCACGTTGCGCAGGGCCCGCAGCCGGTTGCGCCCCCGCTGCAGCAGCAGCAGCAGCAGCAGCAGCCGCCGGCAGCAGCGCCGAGCACTGTCCGGCGGGACCCCCGGCTGGCCGCGAGGGCGCGGGCTGAAACGAGTGCGCAGCGGCAGCAGCAGCAGCAGCAGCAGCAGCAGCAGCAGGAGGCGGCAGCGCAGCCGCTGCCGGCCGAAGCGGCGGAGCCGCCGCCGCCGCAGCCCGCGCCGCAGGAGCCCCAAGAGAGCCCCTGCCCGCAGCAGCAGCAGCAGCAGCAGCAGCAGCAGCAGCAGGCGAAGTGGGAGCCGAGCGCGCTGCCGCCGCAGCTGCAGCGGCAGCCGCTGCTGTCGGGGAAGCTGCCGCTGCTGCTGGACCTCGACAACACGCTGCTGCACGCGCAAGCCGTGGGAGTGGCCGGCTACAACATCGCCCTCGAAGACTGGCTGGACGAAGACGGACTGCCGGAAGTGTACAAGTTCGAATTGCCCTGCAACAGGAAAGTGTACTACTTGAAGCTGCGGCCGGGGCTGCGGCGCTTTCTGAAGGCGCTGGCCCCCGTTTTCGAACTCAGCATTTACACCAACGCCACGCAGGAGTACGCGGACTTGGTGGTGGCCATTCTCGACCCCGACAGGTCTCTTTTCGGCGACCGGTAGGTCTTTGCTGCTGCTGCTGCTGCTGCTGCTGCTGCTGCTGCTGCTGCCTAGCTAGAGGGGAGCGCTGGTGGTGCACGGCGCAGCGGGAACAAAGGATGCGTGCGGCGTCCGCCACTTGAAATGCTAGCGGAAGCTGTATAAGCTGTGTAGTGAATTCGGCCAACTTCAACTGAACTCCGCCTCTGACTCTTTCTGAAAAAAGCCTCGCGCCGTCCTCCAGGTGTTCGTAAGAATTGATTTTCGCCAAGTGCCAAAGTGCTTCATGTGGCAGTGCCCCGCCCGCCGGCGACGCCCATAGAAACAGCACTGGTTCGCGGCCACGAGTTTCGCTGCAGCGGCACGAAAAGACGCATGCATGCGACGCATGCATGCAACGCATGCATGCGACGCATGCATGCGTTCAGTGTGCACGAACTGTGAGACGGCGGCCGAGGGGTTGCAGTGAAACTGGCGTGACCGCCGCAGCGGGGTTGGGTTTATTCCAATAGCCTTTCCGCGAGCCGTGCGCACTGCGCAGTCGCGCTTCAGCCAGCTGTTCATGTTTTCTGAAATGCACTTGAGGGATATCCTGAGGGAGGGGCCAGTGGTAGCTGCCTACTGTTGCTCTTGCCTGGCAGCAATGCTGTTTCTGTGCCGCGTGTGAAAATGCCTGTAGCAGCGACTGTGGCTCGACAGCGAGAAGCCGCAGGGCTTTACAAATCGAAAACGCCGCATGCGTTTGCGCGGGGAAATGCCTGGCTTGCCGTAGCGAGGCCAGCCCCCCGCGTGCCCGTTAGCTGCAGCGGCAAAGGGCTGCTACATGCAAAAGGTAGCTACGAGCTTTAGCTCGTGAAGCGCAACGCAGCAAACCACAGCAGCAGGGCACGCATGCAAACACGCCGATGATCAGCGAACTAAGCAGCAACAGGGCGCGATGCTGAAGGCCAGCACTGCCACGGGAGAGTCTGCAGTGAATTGAATTGCGCTCGCGTCTTGCAGTGACACCCGTTGTCTTGTTTCCACGGCTCAGTCTGTGTCGGCCTAGCGGGACTGTGTGGTTGGTGGCACTTCAATTCCAGTTGCAAAGAATGACTCCAGTCTCATCTCTTGTGAAACCCCTGAGGGCCTGCACAAACTAAGCTCGCGTGCAGCGCCGCTGCGAGGGGTTGGAAGCGTGCCGTGCACTGGCCTTAGTTGCTGATTCTTCGGCGGTTCGAGCACTTGGCCGCAGGCTGTTCTGGACTCTACTGCTGCTGCTGCAGCTGCAGCAGCAGCGCGAGCCCGTAGCAGTTCCTAGCAGGACTTGCGCAGCGCTGCAGAACCTGCAGAAAGCACTGTGACCTCTTGTATGCGGCTAGTGAACGTTGCATGGGAGGCGCAGGAGCCTCGGGTGACAGTGGCAAATGTTCTTGAGCTTCTCGGACTTCTTCTCCGTGGAATGCAAGTTCTGTGTTGCCCTGAATTGCCGAAAAGGCGGCGAGGCAGCCGCAGCAATTGCCGCTCGCTGCAGCAGAGGCTACAGCAGCATTTATTTGCACGGCAAAGGGGTCTCAGTTGCGCAGCGCCTTGCGAGCAGCGGCGTCTGGGGAAACACTTAGGAGCAGCAAAGACACTTAGGATCAAAGGCTGCTGCTGCGGAGCAGCGCACTTGTGCAGCAGCGCCAACTTGAAGATGGGGAGGAGTTTGTGTCTGACGAAGAGCAGCTGATCTTAAATGCGCACTGGCCTTGTGTCTATTTGTGCTCGCAATTGCAAGTTGCGCGTGGCTTTGGCATTTCTGCTGCTTCTGGCTCGCTAAATATGACATGCAAATGGAGTTGTTCATTTGTTGCTTTCATCTTATTGGCGATGGGGAAGGGCCATTGGCCTGAATTCAGGCAAATGTATCTGTTAAGGCTGCTCGCTGGGCAGTGTGTGCAGCAGGTGCTGCTGTGCATTTGTTTTCGCTGCTTTTGAGGAGGCGGCGCAGCTCGTTGGGGGCCGCGTTTGGCTGCATTGGCTTTTCTTGAAAGTGGCATTTTGTGGCGGCAGTCTCTGGCTGCGGGCGCGCATGCAGTGCAGCTGTTTGCTGTTTGCACAAGTGCAAATGCCAGGGGCCTCTGCATAAGGCCTGTGCTTGCCTGTGGGTGCTTTTCTGCAGCATTGTTGCGCGGGAGTCGTCGGGAAGAGGAGAACAGACGGAAAACAAAACGGTGCGGTGTCTGTACGGGGACCTGGACCGCCGGTGTGTTGTTGCTTTTGATGACCGGCAGAACATTTGGACGGATCTGCCCGTTTCGCACGTGGTGAAGGCGCAGCACTACGATTTCTTTGACTCGTCGAGGCCTGAGTTGCTAGCCCACTACCCTCACTTGCCCTTAGAGGAAACGTTAGCCGCAATAGCTGAAAACCCGAGGCAAAGGGCCACGGCTCTAGACAGGCCTTCACCGGTCCCAGCTGCAATGAAACACTTGAACAGACCTTATGATTGGGACAGACACATGCAGCACATGATTAATATATTCCTAAAGGTCCACCAGGAATTCTTCAAGGATCCTTGGAACGCCAAGTGAGACAGCGAAAAGCGGCGTTTTGCTGCATAGCTGCATGCCCTAAAGGCAGCATCCCCCGCAACGAACAGCTTCTGCTGTACTCTTTCTGCTTCGCTAAGGGGTAGCCGTTTGGAGTTGCCTGTGAAGGCCTGCGGGCGAGTTGAGGAAACTGTGCTGCTTGCCGGCGCTTCTGTGCGTGTGCGAAACGGCTCCGTCTGTCTGAAGCTCAGGTGTTGTTGTGTGGTTGCGGTTTTCTGTGGCTCTCAGCGTTGGCACAATTATAAGCGGCTTTCAGTCACGCGTGCTAGCCGGTGTTGGCTTGTTCCTGACAGGCTACAGGAAGTCCTTTGCACCCGGCAGTTTGGTAGCTGACTGTGAAGAGAGGCAAGCCGAGCTGGCCCAGCGTTTGGGGCGAACGGTGTACAGACGCTTCGACGAGCCCGGCGTGACTCATGTGATGGCAGGAAAGAGCAACACTAATAACATGCTGGCACTCAAGTGGGTCTTGGCGCGAAGGCGCGGCAGCGAGAGCTGTTTGGCAGCAAGTAGTGTGCATGCAGATCTGCAGCGCTGGCCGAGTCTTGAGGCTCTTGGCCGCAAGTTGTGCACTGAAAGGCGTTTTTGTGGTCTTGCGTTGGTAGGGAAAGGTCGTTTCAACACTTGAAGAAGGTGCACACCTTGTGGCTGTTCGCGTGCGAGTCGATGTGGGCCAAAGCCCCAGAGTCGTGCTTCGATGCGGATACTCTTTGTGCCTTGTACGACAACCAGCCACCCTGTGCGCCCTTCAAGGACCACTGGATGCACTTGGCAGAGTTCGTGCCGCCGCCTGCAGCGCCGCCTGCGCAGCCGCTGCCGCTGCAGGACAGGCTGCCAGTGCGGGAGTTTCTGGGCACAGGCCCGTACAGTGACGGGGCCAGTCTGATCTCTCCGTTCGAAGAAACCATTTTTCTTTGGAGGCCGGAGAAGCAGCCCATTCGGCAGCTGTATTCCAAGGCCTCCTCCACTCAGCACCCCCCCCCGACACTAGCGGCCGGCTCGCCGCATCCGCAGCAGCAGCTGCAGCAGCAGCTGCAGCAGCAGCTGCTGCCCCTGCGGCCGGAAGGCCAGAACGTGGGCCAGGAACGCGAAGAAATGCCAGCCCGAAGCGGCCGCCAAGAGGCAGAGGTAGTGCCCTTCTGCAACTTTCAGGTGTATGCCGTGTGACCGCAAACAAGAAACCTCGAACGAGAAAGCCCCCCTGCTGCATGTCAGTGGGGCCGGCGCCCGAGCCGCCGCTCGCGGGGCCTCGCAAGGGTAGCTTGACAGCACCAAGGGCTGAGTTACGGCTCTGCTAATCTGCATGCGCCCCGGCGGAGGCCCCAGCCAGCCACGGCCCCCCGGGGCCGCTGCTGCTACGGAGCGCGCCAGAAACTTAGCGTTTTTTTGTTGGCTGTAGTGCACGAGATCGCCTAGAACAGGGGGGGTAGGGGGCGCAGCGAAAGCAGGACAGAACGGGCGAGCGAGCGCCTCTGCGTGCTTAGCGATTTGTTGGACCGCCGGCTTCGCTGGCGGGGCTGCGGCGAACGGCGGCGGCGGCGCGGCACTGTGCATGCGCTAGAAGCGTGGCTGCCTCTTAATTTTTATTCGAATAAGTGTGTTCTTCCCGGGCCGCGGAGCTTGGGCGCGCCGGGAACACGCGGCTTATTCATTGCCCAATGACCCTCAGGGGCCGGCTGCTGGGGACTGGGGGGAGGCAGATTTCCTCTATTCTTGTGTCACTTGGCTTTAATGCGTTTATTAATGCTGGAAATTGAGGCCAAGGCGCGAAAGTCCCGGGGCTTCCGCTGCGGCAACTCGTAGCGAGGTGGACCGGTCTGCTCCCGCGGAGAGCTGCACAGTCATGCTGATACAGATGTCTGCTGCTGGGGGCTGCTGCGCATTTTCTTGGCGTAAAGCGCGTAGATTTCTCTGCGGAGTTGCCGACTCAACGCGAAAAAATAATGCAGAAGTGCCTTGGGCTCTAAATTAAAGCTCCTTGGATTCGGGCGCGTGTCCGAGAGGCGGCGGCGCCACAGAGCGGAGGCTTCTGTGGCAGCAGAGTGAAACTGCGAGCTCGCAGTTCTCCTACGGTTAAAAGTTGTATATAAATTCACAATAAGCAATAAGTGCTCAAAAAGAAAAAAACAGAGAGAAGAAGCGCCGTGTACTACTGCCTCTCCGGGCCTCGCTCACTCCGTTTCCCTGTAGCGGGCGCCCGGAAGTCGTGGTAAGCTGTTGGCGCCTAGATCGCGCGACAGACAAGTCAAATTTGGCACTACACTTAATTATTTTCAATTGTCTAAGCACTTGTCTACGGCTCAGCCTAAAGAACAACAGCAAATGGAGCGAGCGAGCCGCGCCTCTGGCTGCACTCAGTGGTCCGTGACCTTTCAATATGAAGCGTGCGGCCCGTGATGTTGCGAGACTCCCACATTTTAACAAGTACAAATAAAATATTAGTTACAGTACGTAGGGAATAACCGCGCGGCGGTTTTCTGGGTAGTTCCCTGCGAATCGGGTTTTGTACCACTTGTGCGTTTGGACTCCGCGGCGTCCGAGGAACAAAAGAGTGAAGACAGCGAAGGACAAAGCAACTACAGAGTTGCACATGATTGCGAAACCGAACCATTCGCAGATTTCTCCCCAGTAGTTCGCACAAGAAACCTGCTGGAACCACCCCCAGCGCGGGATCTTGTACGCAGTGAGGCCTGCGCCGTGCGGGTGGGCGTTGTACTTGAAAGTGACGAAGTTATCTCCGTCCTTTTTGGCCGCAATGCGTGAAGACCTTCTCAAAGTGACAACTCCTTCGTTGTTTTTGGGGGAAGCGGCGGCGCTGTGCGGCGCTGCGGCCTCCTGCGCGCGCACTGTCTTCAGCTGCAGCAAGTGCTCGTCTGCGAGGATGTTCACAGCCATTCCGTACACGAAAATAACCAGCCCCGCTGCGAAACGCAGCAGCGCCAGCGTGTCCCACAGGCTGGTCTTCTGCAGCAGCTCCAAGTCGCTGTCTTCCTGCGGCGCCCAGCGGGGAAGCAGGTAGCGCAGGCCGCGCATTTCCCGCGCGTAGCTGAAGTAGCAGCCGCTGAGGCTCTGCGCCAGTCCGTTTGCGAAGCAAAACATAAAAGCTGACAACGGCAGCAGCAGCGGCACTGTGTCGCGCCGGCGGCACTCTGGAAAGCGGTAGTGCCGCAGCGAGTAGATGAACACCCGGTGCAAGTAGTGCGCCGTGAAAGCCGCCACGACGATCAAATTAAGCAGCTTTCCTGCACGAAAACGCCTCGAAAACAGTCTTCTGGAGCATCTAAGCAAAGCCTAGGGGCCTGGCGCGCAGCAGCAGCAGCAGCAGCTTGCCGCAGCAGCTTCGCTTGCTGCTGAACCCAGCAGAACTCTTCGCAGCAGCCAACGCCACAGCCACTACTGCTGCTGCTACACCCACCGTGGCAAAACTGAGACCACAGAAGCACAGCAGCAGGTATAAGTGCGGAAGGCAATTCCTGCAGCATCCACGCCGCCCAGGTGGGCACCAGCGGGCCCCACTGGGGGCTCGTGCGGCTCCGAAACCTTCCCCAAGGGAGCCTGCATGCAGAATACACATCCTAATGCATTATTAGCGTTAAAGGGGCTCAGAGGGGAAGATAAAGGGGCTGAGAAAGAAGAAACAAGTGCCGGATCTAGCAGGCAGCGCCCAGCTACAGGCGCCGCGGCGTGCTTGAACTGCTGCTGCAAAGCTGCTTCTTCTGGCAGTTTCTCACGGGTTTTCGCCGGCGAAAATGTTGTACAAAATCCCCAAGACGATCTGCCCAATTGCCACGCCCCATATGAGCGCGTGCCACATATTGGCTCCTTCTTCTTGGAGCTCAAATGGAAGCCCCGAGGGCCCCAGCGACAGCAGCTGCCCCATATTAGACTTTTCTCTGGCTAGAGAGGCGGCGGAAGCTGCCACTGAAAGTCTACGAGCAGAAGCTAACTAGAAGAATCGCCTAGGTGGGCTGAAACTGTACAGCGGCGGTCATAGGATGGGGCTCTGGACATGCGTTTTCTCGGGAGTCCAGTGGTCACGGAGAAGCAAAAAGAAAGGGATTTCTCAGCAGTTTCGCAATTCATAGAAATGTACAGATGCTGCTGCTCCGCGGGCACAACTCCGTCCTTTGCAAGTTGGCCATTCAACTCGAGGAACCTTCTGCACACCACCGTCAGCAGCTGTTCTTGAACCTGCCGCGTGTTGTTCAGTCCAGTAAATCCTTTTGCGTCTTTGCATTCCTAAGAAGTCAATTAATCGCGGGAAAATTGCCTAATTGGAAAACTGAAGACGCCTGAGGCCGCTGCGTTTCCCTATGTTCAGTTTCCCGTGGCGGCTACCAGTGGCCGCCGCCCACCACGAAGCGACCCAAACAATCCACAGCAATAAGATGAAATAATAAAGAATCGCATTTATGCAAAAGGCAACTTCTGCAGACTTTTTAATGCAGATCTTTCAAAGGCTCCTCAGTTGGCTCGGCGCTTCCCTCCGATTTCACAGCGCAGCAGCACCAGTGGCGCCTCCGGGCGCCGGCAACGTGTCTCAGTGGTGCATGCGCGCGGCCCAAATGAAAAGATTCTTTTAAAACATCATTTTTGAAAATGTAATTTGATCCAGTTGAAACAAAGGAACTCCTGCGGCGCGCAGTTGCCGCCCGGCCGAGCCCTTCACTTCAAGGTGACCCTGGCAGCTGCAGCAGCACCGCAGTCAGCGGGCGCCTCAGACTCCAAACTAATCTGCACAAGGACTTAATTTTTAATTATTTCGCAACATTAAAGGAAAATGGGGGAAAGTGGAACTTTTCTTCTCTGCAGCGGCTGCACTGGGCTGCTTGCATTCCGCTCCCGCAGCAGCGCAGTGACTACTTAGCGCTGAACTGCGAGCTTGAACCGCAAGCTTTCCCACTCATCTCCAAACTCTAAATCCTAAACATTGTCTTTTGTGTTTATAGCACCTCCAAGCCCTTCTCTAATGCCATTTGGGGGGGGAGCTGCAGCAGCAGCTTTCAACTCCCGGCTGTGGTGCAGCATTTCATCTTTCTATGCTTGCAAGATCTGCGCTTGAGCTAGCTACAGCCAACCCATGCTCCTACGCGATGCCAAAGCTTAGCTAGCTAGCTAGCCAGCTGGCTAGCCAGGGGTGGCCGCTGGGCTGCTGCTGAGCCAGAGTCTGCAGAGTTTGAGCTCTGCAGCGCAGCAGCACAGCAGCGCAGCAGCACAGCAGCAACTAAAGGCCGAAGGCGAACGGCCTAATGCGTTGGGCCAAGAGACTACTTGCAGCAGCAAAGTCTGTTGTTGCAGCTGCCTAGAGCACTTAGGGCTCTGAGAGGCACCCTGCGCAGCTGCTGCAGCACGAGCTGCGCTGCTGCAGCATGAGCTGCGCTGCTGCAGCAAAAAGTGGGCTGCAGCTGCAGCAGCAAAAACTGCTCTGCTGCAGCAGCTTGATCCCCCCCCTTCCGGCGCAGAGGGCCAGCTGTTGCAAGCGCTTCAAGCTCGCGCAGAAGCAGCAAGAAGAAACAGCAGCAGCAGCAGCAGCTGCTGCTGCTGCTGCTGCCCTCGCTTCGTTGTGCCTCTTCATGGCTAGCTAGCTGCTTATTCAGTTTCCTGCAGCAGCAGCAAAAGCCGAGTCCCGGTGCTGCTCTTTGCCCGGCTGCTGTTTAGTCCTATTTCGTTCGAGCCTACTTTTGCTGCTGCTGCTGCTTTTGCTGCTGCTGCTGCTGCAGCGTCGGAGCAGCAGCTGCTGCAGGCCTACTAGTGCGTGCAGCAGAGGTATTTGGGGTGTACGTACACCGCAGGAGCTGCAGTTTCATGTTTGCTAAAGTTAATTTTCGCAGTTGATTTGTTTTGTCAGCCAGTGGGCTCTGTGGGCCTTTCGCCTCGGAGCCTCTAGGAACACAAAGTGCGCTGCTGCTGCTGCTGCTGCAGCAGCTGCAGCAGCTGCAGCGCCGCTGCTGCTGCAGCTGCAGCAGCTGCAGCAGCTGCAGCAGCTGCAGCGCCGCTGCTAGTCGTTTCTGCGCGCTTGGCCGCCGCCGCCGCCGCCGCAGCAGCAGCAGCAGCAGCAGCGCAGCAGCAGCAGCGGCGGGCGTCGGGGTGTCTGTACAGCGCTGGGGTGTCTAGGCAGCTGCCTGTGGGGTGGGGGGCCCCCCATAATAATAGTTTTTGGCCAAGTAAAGCAGCGGAAGGAAGCAAGCCTGCGGCGGCATTTTCAGGAGAAGTCCAGCAGCAGAATCTTTCAAATCTTCCCAAGTCCTCACCCCCCCCCCTCCCCCCTTACAACCCCCCTGGG
>NW_013652011.1:0-10343 GCF_000499385.1 Eimeria necatrix
CTTCCTGGTTCTATTTCGTTAGTGCTGACGGAGAATACTCCAAGGAAACCGTGACAGCTGATAGAAGCAAGACGTTTTTGGCGTGCCTTCGATACATGTAAATTCTGCCGAAATATGAACTTTCCAAGTAAATGCCTCTCTTAGTGAGCAGCATTGCACTGCTGCACTTCTTATGCATGCGTGCATTTGGGGAATGCTCGAAACTGAAAACCAATTTGAAAAGTAAACTACAGGTGCCACGTGTACTTCTTACTGTGTACTAAAATCAATTTATGGATGCTTCAACAAGTATTTAATCAGCTATTAAAGCGCAGAACGCGAACGCTCTCATGCGTGTGACACACGCGAAATCAGACTGGAACAAATAAACGTATCCTTCCTAAAACTATAAAAAACATGGTATTAAACAGTGTGTGATCTAGTAGATGATGCTAATGCTGCTGCGCAGCCACCATGGTCCCACCGGCATTACGCACCAGTGGAACGATTACGTTGAAAGCATAACGGTGAGCAGATGAATTTAGCGAACCGGCTGTGGTTCTACGTCTTAAGTACAAGTATGCAATAAAAACGGTTATGCCAAAAAGGACCTGAAAACGCCTGGAAACAGGGGAATAAAAGCCTGAGCAAATGGCAATTGGTGCGGGCGAAAAGAAGGGAGAAGCATCAGTGAAATCCCGCATTAAGCAGTGCATCTTCCTGATCCAGTTTTTTCCTTAAGGCTTAAAGCGTTTTCTGCAGCAAAAGCTGCTCGTTCGGTTGTACTCTCCAGAGTCACGACCCACACGAAGTTGCATGATGATGAAGGCTAGAATCTCCCGGTAGCTTACTACAATTCGGCAGTTTTCCAGAATCTCCGCATTGTGTAGCTCATAACGTTGTATCTAGCAGCTCTTGCCGTGCATTTCTCGGCATACAGCTACTACTGCCCCGGAGCTTCAGCTTCGCACATTTCCTTTACTGCTCTTCTGTTTGTCAGACGGCTTTTATTGGGAAGTGTTTCTTGCCATCGCTTCGAGACTGGGTTTCTAAGATGCTTCCAGATAACGGAAACAGGACGTTGTGTGCTCGTAAACTCTGGAGTGTGCTCCGAAACAGAAATGTCCTAGGAGTTTCCGGGCTGTCCTCTACGCAAATGAGCGAGCACAGGGCACCAACCGAACGTCCTGAGAACCATCGAGCAAAGCTGCAAAGAGACTAGATAGAGAAGCAATTAAGAATTCATTGAGAGTAGGATCATACAGTTAGAGCGAGTGACCTGGTTCACCCAGTGAACAGGGTGACAACACAGGAGGCCTGGAAGTGGCGTGGCTCAAGCTTTTATCTGCATTGCAGCCGGATGTGTTTCGTGGATTTTCCGACAGTACCATTGAAGTGTGGTTCAGAGTCTTGGGCTTGAACATAAATCCTATGCAGTTTGTACTTCCGAGTTGCTTGCTCTCGACGAATGTACTAGCCACTCGAGCTTTTCGCCGGCGGTGGCTACATTTTTTTGGTCAAACTTTGAAGGTCTCTCGGCGTATGGAGGTCTCTAAAATGTGCTGGTGTTTGTTCGAAACATCCACGTCTTGCGCAAGTACGCGCTGCGCATATTTCGGTTAGCCCCATTGACCACAGTGTGCATGCCCGCAAGAGCTTCTTAAAGTGTGATTCTGCAGCTTTTCCTGGCAGGATTCATCTAATGATGAACTATCAGAAGCTGTAAGCTGTGTTTTGGTGTCTATTGCAGGACAGATTTTGACGTTCTTAACGGCGCTATAGACTCTTTGTGAATCCACTAGAGGTTCGGCTAGTAGTTCACACGCTGGATCGTGTAATGCGTTCTCCTTCTGTAGCCTTGCAAATGTGCTTCAAGTAGCTGCATCAGAATGCAAAGACGATTGAATGTGTCACAAGCATGCTAACAATTCACCTCATGCTTTAATGGTAGTCATGTTCCTTTAGATTCGTGCAACGTGTTGTAAAATACCTCTCCCGTGCTATACTGAAAAGTAGGTTGGCGCTATTCATTTTTGTCGGGAGCAAAAACAACACCAGTGACGCATGTCAGACATGCAAAAATGATGTATTAAAGAAGCCGCACATATAATGAAAAACAGATAAGAAAACCGATTCAGCGAGGCTGGCAAAGCGGGCGATCAGACAAGTGGGCGATACGGCTTGAGAAGATTCCATCCGCAGAATTTTCCCGCTACTTTATACCTAGAAACAGAACAGGCAGGCACTTAGAGCTGCATGTGTTCTATTTTCATTACCGCTGTAAATTATTCCAAACTACAAAAATATTGCCGTCCTGCCTTGAATTGCTATTCAAGGCAGGGCGACAAAACTTCGTCAAGGCAGCACGAGTACTGGCAATGCGGCAACGCCAACTACGACGCACTTCATACACAGAAACACCGGATAAATAAAAAATAATTCCACGGGAAAGAATGCCAGCAACTACAAAACAATCGCAAAGCCAGTCCTGTTTTTCGGCAAAAGACGGGCATGACCGTTGCATTCTTGCACACAGCAGAAAAAACTGATAGCCAACGCCTGACGCGATTCTCCAGCAAGGAAAACACCTCTGACGAACTAAATTTAAATCAATTTCGTCGCACAGTGTTCCAGTATTACTTTTTTTCCTATCGAATTTTGGCTGTGATGTAAGAGTTAATGAAGAGTGCAATATGACCCCGACATAAACCTGCTCGTGGATGCGCTGCAGTTTGCACTAAACTGAAAACAACAGTATCTAACAATCAAATCATACTGAAAACCAACAGTATTCAGCTTGCCTCACATCACCAAGCCATTTGGCCGAATATTCAGGTGAGTAGACGACCCATTTGATTTTTCTAACTCACAGGAACAGCGACACAGACGCACGATTTTTCTTTTGTTGCATCAATGGCAAACTCATCCAGGATTCCTCTGAGCCCGGCACAGGCCGGCGGCATCGAAACGTACGTTTAGAGGCAAAATTACTTACAAATCATTTTAATGCACCCAATGCTGTGCTAAAAAGATCACCTGAAACACCGCATGTTTCTCATCAGCCATGGCCCACAATGCATGCGCTTTTGAGTAAAGTAGGACCCTTATTTTGTAGGAGCAAAATCCTTGACGGGTGGACAAAACAACTGCAAAAACATACAACTGTTCAAAATTCACTTCCGGCGAAGCAAATTGGGCTCTCAATGTCGAAATCCGCTTGTGCAGGAGCAAAATATGGACAGAAGTACAAGACCAGCAAAACAATTTAGCGTTCATATGTTTCACGTCCTATAGAAACAAAATGCTGCGCTGAACCACAATATCCACAATGCACGCGCACTGCTAAACTATAGCTCACGTTTGTAGTTAGAAATGCAACGTAGCGACGAAAGCCAATTGCCCACCTAAACAGGGGGAACAAAACGCACCGGAATCTTGGACAAACGCTCATTTCATGCGCAAGCGCCTAGATCTGCATAGCAGCGAGAACTCCATTCAACCACATTTGTCATTAAATAATATGTGCCTTGGGCACAAAGTAGCGGTTTGTGGGACTTCGGCACGAGCCAAACCTTCACGATGCCTTGCAAAACTTGATCTAGCGATGCACCCAATTCATCGGGAGATCCTAGGCACTCACAGCCTGTTGAAGACCGAGTAATAAGTTTCGTCAACGACGTAATCATTTGAGTATAATGTGTAGCTCCTGCCACAATGCCAATATAGGTATATTCCCCCTAAAATACTGCGAATCTCCACTCCGTCTTTGCAAACATATAAACACACGAAGCCGGCGGAAATGTGGCATCAATACATAGGTTTGCAGACCCAGGTACTTCACGCCTCTCTCGTCTGCACGTTAGGAGAGTACGCCACGTACTACAATTCAACACAATCACAGATCAACTAGTATACAGGCATGCAAGAGCAGAATTACCTGGGGAAATTGCCAAATATGCGCATTCCTCCATTGTGTTCATCCGTACAACTTAGTGAAGAAAACATGCACGATAATCACGTTCGTATCGGGAACTTCAGTGCGCAGCTTCTTAAAGGGTCCATATCGCACATGCAGAGGCGCACATTTGAGCGTTCAAGCTAAACGCGTTGTCAAGGCAAAACAAGCAGCACGTACGTAGCAGTTGACGTGAACCGCGAACGTTCTACCTTTTTGCCTTTTCGTCGTGTACAGATAAGTGCAGTTGCTTCTTGGGCTTAATTGTCCCGTCAGTGAGAAAACGAAGCTCAAGACGCCGTTGCAGCTACCTGTACGATACAGAGCCTTCTTTGCAACTGATTGCGTCGGACGAGATACCCCCTATAAAGTGCCCAGCAGACACCAAGCGAGCTATGTCGTCGACGATGACTAATTGACGTGAATGAAGAAAGTATAGTTTATCCACTGAAAACAGCACATCTTCAGGAAGGTCCACAGATAGTGATAAATACGTGCAATAAATCACCTGTGAACTTCACTATGCTGCGCCGGATTTGCCAATTCGACCAAAGCGACATGGACTCCTGAAAAAGCCTGAAGTGAAGGAAGGTATTTCGATGAAATTCCTACGTTCTGCAAGTTCCAAGTGCAGTGAAAAGAGGGGTTCTGTACAACGGATGTTACTAATGACTCAAGTATTAAAGTTGGATTCACTAGGTCCATGGCTTGCGATGAGTGCCATAACGCTGTTACGCGAATATATCCACTTTTTGCATTATCCATAAGTACAAGAAGTGTCCAACGCGAACGCACAAACACAAACACATAAGAATACACGAACAATACTTCAAGACTATTGGAGTTATCATTTAACGGCGGTGCAGAAAAGAGCACTCCCTAATACGATGCAGACCGCCGGTTGAGCTGCGTGACAAGCATTGCAGCGCAACCCATCTGCTGTTGACAAAACAAGAGAAACATCAAATAATTATTGGTTTTGTCTCGCAAAGATGTGAAAAACGCGAGTACGCATACACACAACACGGGCTGAAAAACGTGCAGAGGAAACAACGCCACTCCGTGCGATTTGCAGCCAAAACGTCGGTCATGTCAATGATTCCTACAAACGGAATTTTGTCTCCAACTACAGTTGACGAACTTGCACGCGCCTCGGTTCTACAGCAGACTTGCCTAGCACTTCAGCAATAAATTGACACGCAGCTGCAATCTGGTACATGCTACTGCGACACAGCTCAAGAGTCAAGCAAAGTCATACTATTTCCTACTATTTCATTGACAAGCACAACCATACAAATCGAACGACAAGCGATCCTGAACGTTCCTGTAGACTTAGCATATGTGCTGTGTAATGAACCGGGAAAGTGCCGCTGAAAGTGTTGCCAGGTGGTTTTATCCAGTAACAGACGATTCATCAATTCCACTGGACCAGAAGCTGCCGCTATCTGCGTGTAGGACATTCCACAAAACGCTTCTGCTTCTTTACTGTACAAAACAACAATAGACGCTAAAATATCCTCACTTCGCTGCGATGAGGAAGAATGTAAAGAGTATACCTCACTTTCTGATGAAGCAGCACGACGTTTCATTCTACAAAGCTTTCGGCATTTTCCCTTACGCTGGTGACAGCTCAGTAGCAGCTATTGGAGCTGTGACGACCCGCGAGCGTCCAGCAATCGTGTCTTAGTGGAGTTTGGAGAATAAATCGTGAACGCAACAGCGCAATGACACAATTACCTAGACTTGAGGACGCATAGCTTTTTTGTACTTCCGGCATGGCAAGCTTCACTGGATAAGGCAGTTAGTGATGCATACACGCAGGGAGTAAATAACTTCAAAAGCCATATAAAGGGAAGAATAAATAACCGCTGCGGTGCTTCTTTCCGAGCATTGAAGGCAATGTAACACACCCTATCAACTGAGAAAGCGCCGATTTGATTTTGATCTTTTGTACCTACCCAACCTGGTTTCCAACCCTCAATGCACCGCTGAGCTGCAACCACATCAGCTATCCGTGTGCAAGCTACATCTTGAGGCATGCTTCCATGCAAATAGCTGCTGATAAGCGATAACAGCGCTATCTATTGACATTACCCACGCAACGGAAAAATTGCGCTGCGAAAGTTACGGCACCAAATATCGAACAAGTGCTAGGCATTTTCCATCCAAAACTGACAAGGGAAAAGCAGCCCACTTACAAAAATGCACTTGAACGGCACTCACTAACATTAATGACCACCAGCAGACGGCTTGCTTCGCAGACATAATCTGCTAGATTTCTTTGCGTTCACCCTGCTGCTGTACCAAGGGCAGTATCATTGTCACTGCCAAAGGTAAACACGTTCTTAGACCTTGGATATCATGGTTTGTTTGCAATGTATACACATGAGAGAGTCAACCAATCACAATGCCGGTAGCTAGAATTATTCGTAAATGTTCTATTAACATTGGCAGCTCCCAAACAAAAATTTGGGCCAAATGGAGCTTGGCACCGTTACATCAAACAGGCCATAATTTAGAAAAGATTGGTCACCTTCCTGTGCAGCAGAGTATGGGCTTCAACACTACATCGGTTCCTACGCTGCTGCAGGTTTTTCAATTGTCATATGCCAGCACGAAGTGGCAAGAGTGCGAAAACCTCTAGGCCTCGTTGTAGTTTCGCTGTACATATTGTGCACACGGCAACGCATGCCGCCGTATTCAAATGCAAGGCATTTCGCCATACAAAGCCAATACGCAGATTCAATGAACAATACGGTTTCAAAAATGAGCAAAAACAGCAGCCAAAGCACCGGTCAATCCAAATTAGCGACACAGCATTTCTTCGTCAATGGTAATGCTTATTGCTAACTTCATTTTTGTTAGTGGCTGCACGCCAAGCGGCGTCTGGAAAGGGTCCAAAAAATACACTGTGCAGATCCAACAAGTCTCCAGACCCACCAACACTACACGTGGCTGTACCGGAAAGCCAAAACAGTGGCACATGTCCGGGAAAAAATCATTCAGGTTAAGCAAATCCAAAAGTGCATTCGCAGCCAAATCAAAGTATCAACATCACTGAACATCATTCTGAGCCACTGAATTGCTGGCAGCATAGCGACGTCACAGAATCCATGTGCCAAGCTAGAAATTCTTTTTCCTCATGAGGCTGTGATCCTTCCTAAATTTTTTAGAAAGAATTTAGAGCTTCCTAGCTAACCTACAGGGTTCGCCGCGGCAGTATAGCATGCATTCTTGGCTTTTGCAGTGTGCATAGAAATGACGCAACGTCTTTGAAGGCCCGAAGCGCGAAGGCACTGCACTGAAGGAACTAACCACAGGCATTTCAGCGTATTTTCATTTATTCAGGTAGGCTAAGAGCCGCCGGGTAGCTGCTTTAGTAACGCGCGCAATGCCAAGAACAGGAAAGCTGCCTGCAGTTTGCGTTCAGACAAGTCATGATTCTCAAATGGCAATTGAGCTGAAACGGGGGGGAAGCAGCTGCTAGGCACAATTGCATAAACACAAGGCCGTAATTTGTGAGTCTACGTTTGGCAACAAAGAAAATATTGCAACCATGATTGCGTATAAAGCCTTGCGTTCAACTAATGTTACCTTTCAATGATTGCGCCACAGGTGTGGTTAGATATTATATGGACTTCGTTTGATATATTTGAATATGCCATTGTCTACACCCTAGTGCCACATTAACTGCCGGTTGTGTTCTGCATGAACACAGTTATACCGAGAAACTTCACGAAAAGACAAATGCTGCGACGCGCGCTTTAACTCCTCCACAGGCTAACTACACTTGGAGCAATCTCAAATAATTAACAAACCGTGTACGTTCCTTGCACACTACAGCACACATCCAATCCTGCATTTTGCACTGGGTGCAACATAGGGAGTGCGAACACCAAGGCCACGCACCGTCTGACGAACGGATTGTGCGCCTCGAGAAAGCCTCCCTGTATTCACGAACATTTATCAAAAATGCTATCCGATACGAAGAATACATCAATTAGGCTGCTCGCTAGGTTAGCACAATAGAACTACCGCAAAAAAAGCAGTAGCACATCGCAGAATTCCAAAGAGACATCTTCGGCAAACTCTCAACAGCGATCATTCCAAGAACTATTCCTGAGTGATTGCATCTTCGACAGCGTACTTTCTAGTTCGCCATTTCAACTTCGCAGCAATCATATTGCAAAATGTGAGCTGAAAAACGTCGATGTGTTTGCGGCCCCATTGTCCCGTTGTATTTCGCGCGAAAGAAACCCGCGCCCACACATGCAGGCTGCACAGCAACAATGCAGCATATTTCACTGGCTTACGTTCTGCTCCCTTGCAGAAAAGGATGTGCATAAACGTAAGTCAACAAGCCTTAGAGCCGGGATCGCCACCGCATTGCTTTCCAAGAACCAGAATAGAGAAATGTAGCGCAATATCCCTGATTCGTGTGAGAAAAGAGCGCCTAGCCTTCATGCAACGCTTACGATGCCACACACTGGAATCCAGCCACCACTATACACTTCGACAAGATACAATTTTCAAGTGGTAGCGATTTGGTACCCGAGTGCCAGAATTAGTTTGAACGTTTATTTGTAGCATCGTCAATATGTGAGTTGAATGAGCATCGAAGCAAGGTGTAAAGTGGAATCAGGATAGCCCTTACTCGCTGATACCTCCCACGTGCTAACATATATATATATATATATATATGAATATAGTATATATGGGCCAGGTGTAAAATACTCATACACAACTGCCTGCTCCCTGAAAAGTTGGTTACCTTTCAGTATACTATTGGAGAATCATGGCACAGTGCACGTTAGCGTCTTCGCAAAACGACAAGTGCCGCGGTGCATGGCATGTGATCTTGGCAGGCTAGCTAAAGTTTTCATGAATATTGGCGCGGAACTGTCAGAACTAATACCCAACATTACATTCCCTACTGGTTGCGCGCAATGCGTCTAGCAGACTCGCGCCGACCTTCGAAAACGTGTCATCACATCCAGCATCACAACTGGCGACGATATTCAATCTGAACTGCACACGAAAAAAAACGTTAGAAAAAACATAAGTGCAGTAGACCGACAGCAAAACAACAGCAACGCCGAACGAAAACAGCATTTATGTCCAACAATGCCAAATAGGCATCCTCAACAGACTCTGAACAATGATGTCCCCCAAGACTATTCTGAGTTAGGAAATCGCTAATCAAATGGCTTCAAGCATGCTCATTCACCTTCACACGACGCATTTCCGCAGTTTCTGACAGGACGCGAATCGATGCAATTGCGCCCTCATTGCCCGATTTTGCAGTGCAAGCAATGAACCAGCACGCGCCTTGTACATACAGCGTGCGCCGTGACACCGCAGCCTATTCCATTTGCTTCCAAGGAACACTACCCCTCCATGAAAAAACGTCAAAGCACAATGGGACTTCGCGTTGCAATGTGCGAGACAAAGAAAAATAGCACAATGCTTGCAACTATGGTGAAGTGCCATAAGTGAGTCGGCTGTTTAGCAACACCCTAAACTCTCAAACTGTGAACAAAACTTCACTTGCATTAACGCGATTCGACTATAATATCAAAAAATCCCAGAACAGGTCTCTGCAGAGTGACAGAAATGGAAAGGCATACTTGCACAAGCAGAATACCAATACAATGCGCAAACCTACAAATAGCAAAAAACCAAAATGTAGGCCATACTCCTAATCATGCAACGAATAATGCACGCAAACAATGAGTTGTGCAAATACGAACAACATTTTGATGGCCAAAAAGTCTCCATGCACCAGCACCTACTCCCTGCAAAGCAAGTGCTTTCTGAGTCGGCCGCTGCGCTGCGCACGCGTTGCACACCCAACCATGTCACAGTCATACCAAGACACTAATGCCACTCCGCATCAGGTGCAAACGAAACCATGCTGCAGTCATGCCAAGACGCCAAAGATCACAAATACTGTAACACGCGCCACGGCGTCCCCGACAGACGGACTAGAGATTTCATCCCAAAAGAGTGAACTGCCTGCAGATTAAAGCGCATCACTACGATATATATTTCATACTGGCTGGGCTCCATCAGACGCTCGACAAGATCCACAGCGACTCTCGTGATCGCACTGTGCAATTTAGGCAACTTTGTGGACATCCAACAACGCGAGTAGCAGAGCTATCCGATCCTAGCTGCCCATCCAAGAGAGCTTTTGGCATGTCAGTACGATGCTTGTAAGACGAAGTCGAAGCAGCACAAACCTCTCAATATAAGTGCCTTTTGTGTCCACTAAGCTCAAAAAGGCGACGCCAACAAACGCCAAGCAGCGATATCTTTAACAAGCATTTGGCCCACTGAATCGTCAGCAGCGTGTTACAGTATTTGTGATCTTTGGCGTCTTGGCATGACTGCAGCATGGTTTCGTTTG
>NW_013652012.1:0-57500 GCF_000499385.1 Eimeria necatrix
GTCGGTTGTTTTCACTGTACGAAGCGCAGAGCTGCGTTTGAATAAACTGTAGTCACAGTCTTTGCCTGAGAAGCCCACTGCCACGAAGGCGACAAACCTCACAGAAGTACAGCCCTGTGCCCAGCGATTGATGGCTCCAACGCTGCAGACTGCGACCTTTATTTCCTTCCCCTGCAAAACCACATTCCCACGGGTAAGTCAAATGCGGTGCTCGAAGGAAGATAAAGCAGAGCATCCTTCACTACATTGCCACAACCCTCAAGCAACCCCTCTCCACGCTACACAGACACTCGCCACCTACGCCTTGCCCGCGTTACCTCCACTCCACACGAACCAGCACATTGGTTTCACGCAAACAGGCATGCCACTCCCAAGTTTGCTGAGTGGCTATTCCACACTGCCGTGCAGTGCTCCGCCACACTGAGTTGAGATGTCAGGGAAACCGCCAAGAACGTCCCTAATCACCATGCTCACGTGAACATCAGTGAAGCCTGCTGCCCTGAAAACCGTCAAACCCATATCCTTTCGAATACGAGCTCCCGACACGCGCACTCCTGCCAAACGCCAGAAACAAACGCTGCTTCAGAGTCTGGTTGTACTTGCAGCATTCGGACAGAAATGCCTGCCCTTCAGACGAACGAGACTTGTACGATTCATCCTTTCTTCCCCATAGAATCATTCACTCCACACAATACAGCTCGCTTGCCGAACAGAGAATGCAGCATCGACTGTCGGACTTATGTGCGTCACCACGGCGCTGAACTGAGTCGCGGTCAGCTTAACGAGATTGCATTCAAGTCATCAGCTTCGGGAAACCGAAGAGCTGGCTTGCCACCAAATCAGACACGACTAAGCGACCGTTGCTGGATCGTCCCCTCTGCTTAGCGCTGTCTGAAAGGAAGGCACCAAAGGCTCAGACCAGCAGCGAAGCCGGAGAACCTCAGGTACCGGTAAGTGTGGCGGGGTGTTAGTGCGATGGCTGCACTACGAGCATCGAACTGCGTTCTGCAGCCCTCGAGTGGAGTCCCGCTTTCTCAACGGCGCTGGTTAGGCGGCCGCGCACCAAAGCACCCATAAACGCAACAAAATGGGCTGCGATTCGCCTCCTCCAACGCACGCTTAAGAGTTCAGGTAGCAGAAGGGTGGCTGCACGGAAGAATGAAAAACGCATGAGTGAACGCCCATCAGAGTCGGATTGACGTAAATGCACTGGAGGAAGTACCCCTCCTTATCAAGGACGCGTCGTTTCATCCGAGGAAAGGTCCCTGCGAAGACAGCTATTAGGCTGAATTGAGGAATTGGGCGCGTAAATGCCAGGTAACACGGTTTCGAGCGTTCATTGGGAGAAAGATTCTTGCACGGCGAAGCGGTTAATCTGTATATGCTGAAGTTCGAGACTATGCTATTCAGGTCAATCCTCGCGTTGGCAGGAAAAGGTATGACTAGGCCATTGTGAAGAATATTCCAGAAGCACTAGGTATAAGCAGTTAACTAAATTCATTGCGCCCTCATTGCTTCCTGCTTCGTCATTAGTTGAGGAACCAGGGGCTATCCAAGAGCCAGTACTTTTCTAGCAAGGCATGAGACTTATGCCAGGAAACGTACCTGAACCGGCAGCTTCCTGACAAACCTTGCGTTGGAGGTAAATGGGTACTCGTGGTACACATTAGTAACATGCAAAGCTCTGCGATACGCGGTTCGCAGGTGCTATCAGAACTGGACAGCAGATCAACATTGTTTCTCACAAGTCGATGGGTGCAAGTAAGAACGATAAAAAACGCTGGACTGTAATTCCTTCACCAAAATTCGAAAATGAACTCAACAAAGACAAAAAATGTTCGGTCAAAAAGATCTAAGAAACAGCTATGCGGCACGTGGTCACACCGTGCAACATAAAAAAGTGCTATCTCCGGTAGCAGTATTTTTTAAAGCTGAAATACAGCTGCATGATGCCGCGGTCAAAAACGTTTCGGAAACCCCTAAACCTCTCTAAATGCCATTCACGGTTCAAAACCTTAAATGCCACATCTTCGTACGGCGGACCCGCATGAAACCGCACAATGATCGTATCCGGCGTGTCTGACGGTTCGAGCGTCCACGTAGGCGTCTTGGTCTTGTCGATCAAGTCGGGATAAAATATATTGAATTTGTACCCTTGCACTATCTTAGGTGGAGGATTGTCGTGGTCGTAGTGAGTCTGGTTATATTTGTTCCAAAAGTAACACGTGCGCACGCGATTGAAAAACCGTGGCTTTCTAGGTCGGTACTTTTCCTCCCATCCGTAGTGCTGCACACAGCAAGCAAAAAGCAATGGGTGCAAATCGATGATGGGAATAGTCCGCAGTGCCTAAATCCCCTGAGCTACGTAGCACGCTAATGCGTTCCTCCTACATCGCTCCACTTCCTGCTGCTAAAATTCCCAGTAACGCTCCCAGAAAGACCGTGCATTGACTCCCGCTACCCAGCAGCGTACTTGTTTCAACTTCATTTCCGACGAGTCGGCCATTACCTCTTCATCTGGGCTTGCGTTCTTCTGTTCCTTGCGCACGAAGTCCTCGTACCTGAAGGTAAAGAAGTAGCGGGCGATAGAAGGAAACAGCAAAGGCCTGCAGTCATCCCAAGAATAAATCGTACGCATCAACTTTACTCTGCTCAAACGCCATCACTTACGTCACAATCTTAGCTGCAGGGTCAAGAATTTCGTCGTCATTTTCTTCTTCTTCCTTTTCGTTTTTGTCCTTATCAAGGCCTAGCTGAATCAGACGCCGCTCGCGTTCTCGGTGTTTAGCAATTCGTCTTTCATTCATTCTTTGCTCAAGTTCTTCATCTGGATGTAAGATGTTGGTTTCCATGCGAAATTCGTCAAAAGGGTAGAGTAAAGGGGAATAGGGCCCTCTGAGTTTCGGCGCCTCCGCCTCATCTTCATACGGCTCGAGCTCAGGAGAATAGCTCCCATCGGCACCTGGATTTATTTCCTTCTCCACAACACGAGCCATGCGTTTAGCCTGCTCTTGTATTTGCTGCAGTTTCTGCTGCTGGCGAGCCTCCTCTTCTGTCGCCAGCAAATCATCCGTGAGTCCTGCCTCCTCAGCCTTTGCCTTTAACAAGGCTGCCTCTGCTTCTGCGCGTTCGCACTTCATCTGGTGGTCCAGCTCGCCAGCTTTTTGGAGAATCCTTTGGTGGTACGCTAGACAAATCGCACGAGCCTGCAAGCATATGAATACGCCTGCTGTACACATAACGCTCCAGCAACCGGCGAAAAGACAACTGCGTATCGACGGCTCCGCAAGGTAAACAAATATGAACAGCAAATAAGAAGGCCAGACCCAACGGCCTTTAAGTGATGCATACCCTGAACAGAGGAACCTTCTGCAGAATAGACTCCCAGTACGCTGTGTCCACATCCTCCTCTGTCTCCAGTTTCAGCTTGATACCTTCCTTCAGGGCATCCAATTCCTCTGGCGATTTCCCGCTAAGGATGGCGGTGATATCCGAGGTTACTCCTACAGCAATGCCAGAGTCTGCATCCCTCACGTCTCCCACTGAAGTATTATTCGCCAAGATAGCGGCAGCTTGCGCTGCAGCTTCCGCGGACGAATTTTTCCTCAATTCTTCCAACACTTTTTGCTTTCTTTCAGCACGTTCAAGAGCATCTTTGGTCAGCACTAACAAGGCTTGCCAAAAATCCTGGTAGTCCTTATCTACCGCCGTTGTATCTACTCCAATGTGAAGTTTCACATCGGACAGCATCTCCTCTATCATTTGGACAGTCATGGCTGCATCAGCAGCACACAGAAACAACAAAACCCGGCAACGTGGCTACAAACCGGAAACAGCGCACCAGAATACAAGCAGACGGCAGACACACATGCTAGTAATACACTCCGGACAACTACAGTGTGTGAAACACAAGAAGAGAGCTTGAGCTGCGCCACCGCTGCCTTACGTTCCTTGTTGAAGCAATCGAAGACCTCATGGGGCGGCACCGGTAGCACTGAGACCTTTTCAAATCGCTCCCCGTTAAGCATACGTAGACCCTTGACAATAAAATCTATGGGCTGCTCTCTGTTCTGTTCGGCTCTTATTTCGGTTTTCTTCATGTGCATTTGCCGGTGAAAGACTTCTTCCTTCTCGAAGTAGTCCTGAAAGTGCTCTCTCTCCTTCTCACGCTGCAGCTCCTCCCGCTGTGCCTGCATTAACTGCTCCTCCGCTTCCCTTTCTTCCCTGCGCTTCTTCACACTCTTAATTTCTTGCTGCAAACAGCGTATAACGAATTTTCCAAGGTGCCTGCTGGAGGTCACTGCAGCCCCGGAACGGGGACCATCTAGGCAAGCGCCCGTACAAAACACACATGTATGTGCATCTATAAGTATGCGAATGAATATACGAATGAAATAAGCAGCTTGCACACGTGGTGACAAATATATCGATATTTAAAAACGTTGAGACTCACGTACACGAAATCACGTGCTTCATATATTTGACCTCGCACTGATGGCTACGCGCAACCTACCACTTTGCTGACGGATGTTGTGAGTAGGGCATTGACAGTCGTTGCGTGCTTCTTTCCTGCTGCCTGCAGCAGCAGATTCTTCTTCTTCCAAACGAAGGGTTCAGCCAGAAGCCGGTCACCAAACGGGTTGTTGTCGTTACTGTAACCGAAATGTTCGCTCAGGAGTTTCTTTCGTTCTGCCTGAGAGGGTAGAGAGCAAAAACAACCATACGATGCAATTAGCATGAGCTCAGAGCACTGCCTGCAAGTCCAAGGGACAGCTCTCGATGCGCTTTAGAGTGGATTAAAGTTGCTCTGGAACAGGCCCCAAAAATTTTGACACGCTCAGTCAGATGCGCACCCTCAATTCCTGAACAGTAACGGGTTTCACAGGACGAGCAGCTGGGACGCTCGTCGGTTGACTCGTCTCTCTGCAGACACACAGAAATGTCGAAAAAGCTACCTGGACGTAGAAATGATCCAACAAGACGACCTGAAGCGTATATGCAGACGCTAGAAGGACCTACGGGTTATTACCACTGAGGGGAAACTAGGAACAAACGCCGCACCCGTACTTCGCATTTGGTCCCTCAGACGAGTTAGGAGGCGCCCGCCGGTCCTCCCTTTCGCTAGAGGAGCTCCTGCGGCGTCGCTTCGCCATCTTTGTAGGTTTATTTTGCCACTTCAGTCTCCTTAAAGCAACTGAAGGATCCGCATACGTTCATGCATGAAGGTCGTCCCAGCCACTGGCTGCCTCAAGCAACTATGCAGGAGCAAAAGGCAAAGCAGATGCGCTGCGAGTATGGCCGGCATAAAAAGAATATACAGGAATCCTTGCTTTGCTCTACCCGAATAAGATCAGGGAAAGCACGAGACGCAAGGGAACTCCAAGCCCTGGAGGGTCAGGTCGTGGCCGGGTGCAGGTGTAGCAGCTTGCAGCGTCCCGTTCGGAATCCAAAGACTTCAACAACTTACGAAAAGAGCCGAAAGACAGAAAGTAACCGCTATCTACCACATCTGATGATGAGCAAACAAATGCTTAACAGTTGGAAGCCAGCCCTTCTCTCAGCAGCAGCCTTCGCCCGCACTGTGCATGCTGAGTGCTATTGTCCATAGTCTTGTGGGGACTGGATATTTAACGCAGATACAAATTCGTGTATAACTGGATATTTAACGCAGATACAAATTCGTGTATATACTGAACTGTAAACTCGTACCCTTCAAAAAGATACAGGAAGAGATACAGCGTGATACTTTTGCGGAAGAGGCTGTTTGAATTTGGGTGCCGAGCCGGTCCTATATCCACCCCGTCCCTACGGTTGCGTCACCTCCACTAGTTCTGCCAGCCATTGATCTGCTTGTCATTCATGTTCACTTTGCCGGCACGCCGCATAGGAACTGCTGCATATGAAGGAGCCTTTCAGTCGCTGTAGCCGGCTAGTAGTAGAGAGCCACAGTAGAGCTGAAGTACCCAAAAAAGGGTTTTTCTTCGTTATTAGATTAGTTCGTCAAGAATATTATTGGCGTGACTAGACTTAAGTGACAAGCAATCACTAACCAGTCCTGTTAGCGCGCCAGACTCGCAGGATACAGCCTTGGACCCGTAAGTCCTTCAGAGCAGCGTTTCAGCGGCAGCATAGTCCACTGCACAAATTTTAGTCCATGATCATTACGGCCTACCCTTGAAACCGAGCGCCATCGAAGGCCACAGCATCAGTTTGCGCAAGACCCCACGTCGGTCCATGGAGCCTAGACATAACTTCGTTCTTCTATGCAAGAGTCCCACTGCTCTACGCTCAACCGGTGAGGCTATTTTTTTCTCTTTTGTATCCACTAAAAGCAGGGCAGCTACATACGCCCTCATCATTATCTTCCACTACTGTCCGCCTTCTCGTTTAAAAACAAATATGTAGCGCCATTATCATGCTTAAGCTCTCCAAGAAGGACCGCTCCCAACTTATTGTTCTCGGCGCCACTGCCGCCGCAAGCCAAACTGTCCACCCGCAAGAGAGGCTCCCCAGGAGAGCTGCCCGCCTCTAAGGGTTGCGGGGAAGCACCACCAGATGCGCAGCAAGTGTTACTTGCCACAGATGTGCTATCTGTGCACCTAGCGCTGCAACAGTGGACGTGATGGGTTCGATGAACCGCACAGCTCGGAGTTAACAAGCCCGTGCGTGTCGGACCCACGTAACCGCCGTAGCTTTTCAGTGCTTCGATTGAGATTAGCTATGCTCATCCTTACTGGAATCTGCGGGGTCGCATTCCTTGCTAATCCTCGCAGAATTAAGACACAGCCAGTCGGCGAGGGCTGACTCGGCAGCTTGGTCTCTGATGAGGTGGGGGGATCGAAACGAACCCCTAGCCAAAACAATTAACAAGCTAACTGCAGTGAGCTCGCAACGGCGTCTCAGAGCTTTTTATATGGCGTCAGTACCAGCGCAGCGTTATGACCACCGAATCCCAAGGTGTCAGTCAGAACCGCCTGCAGCAGACGGAGGCACATGGAGTGGCCCCGTTAAACAAATGTGAGGACAAGAGGCAAGCAGCCACGTATGCTGGGACCAACAACAGCCTTCACAAGCAACTCACTTTCAGGGGCTCATCCACGTGGACAGCCTTGTTCGGCACATAGTTCAAATCGCATTCTGGGTCAGGCGTGCTGTAATTCAGCGTCGCTGGCACGTCTCCCGTCTGTAGTACCTTGGCAGCTACGACAGTCTCTATCCCGGCAGTGCCACCCAAGCAGTGACCTGTCATCGGCTGAAAGGAACAGAAGTAGCAGGGCACGAGTAGCATTACCAGTTGTCCCTCCACGCGAAAACAACTAACAAATGTCGTGTTAGCCAAACTTTTTCAGTTGCAGCCACTTCCCATCTGCCGCTACAGCTGCATGACGCGAAAAACGGACATCAAGCAACTTTAGCACCAGAAACCACGTCTCCAACAACTGCACGAACAGCCACATCGTGTCTTGGCATCTGTTGCTGCTTCCTACCTTAGTTGAAGATATAAGCAGCTTTGTTGCATGCGGCCCAAACACCTTCTTTATAGCCATTGTCTCTATCTTATCGTTGTAGAACGTTGATGTACCATGGGCGTTTATATACCCTACGTCATCGGGAGCGATGCCCCTGCACACGCAGCAGCCACCCAAGACCTCTTGTGATACTGCTGTAGCTATTCACGTTGAAGCTGTTTGTGCTTTCAAAGTTTTCGTGCCACAGGCTACAGAAACACAAATAGCTTTTGCTGCATGACAGCAACGACCAGCGCCAATCTTACACCGTAAATGAGGCTGTGCAGTGAGCTCGTGCCACAGTGCGGTTGCTGTTTCTTACGCGTCTTTCAGTGCTATTTCCATGCAACGAGCAAGACCATCTCCCTCAGGTGAAGGAGCCGTTATATGGTGGGCGTCACAAGTAGCCCCATAGCCCGCTAGCTGCCCGTACACGTGTGGGGCTCCACGTCGCACTGCATGCTCCTCCGTTTCCAGCACAATTACACTGAAGATACAATAACAAGCAAGCCAGATATCGTCGCACAACAAGTTAGGCCCCTGCTGCAGCTTCCAGCGACGCAAAGAGCAACAGCACTACAAGCTGCTCCAACCCTGTTGCAGCAGCAACGCAGACAGTGCCCACAGCTGAAGCAGCCTACCCTGCGCCTTCTCCCATTACAAATCCGGATCGATTTTTGTCGAAAGGCCTGCATGCTTCTTTGGGTCTGTCGTTGTAGCCCAGTGCGAGAGCCTTCAAGGCGTTGAAGCCCGCAAACGAGAGGGGGGTTATTGAAGCTTCGGCGCCACCACACAGGACAATGTCGGCATCACCAGACTGCAGCGTATGCGCAAAACGGGATGAAAAAAGCCATCTCATACACTCGTGCCGTTTTCATCCGCAACATTCTGCATCCCCTATTCCTCCCGCCTTTGCGGCTGCCTCAAGGGGCTTCAAGGGACTCTCTGCGTCCTTTCAAGCCATCCGTGCCCTGCATCATTTCTCCGCACCTGGAGAAGCCTCATTGCGGTGCCTATGGCGTGTCCAGATGTGGCACAAGCAGATACAGCACCGTGGTTGGGTCCCTTGGCTCCTATCTCAATGGCTACCTGGGCAGGTGCGGTGTTCTGCGCAAAAATATTCCCCCAACAAGACAACATGTGTGTAATGTCTGTCTTCATCAGTAGTGTTCACGCCATCAGTTATCGTGAACACCTCCTGAACCCCTTCACGAATCTCAAATTTTACAGTTACAAGAGACCCGGACTATCCACACCAAAAGCAACCGCATCAGCACAGCAAACGGGAATAGCAGCAGCAGCTGTGGCCGTAGAGATAAACCTTACTGCAATCATGGCAGGAATGAGGTAAGGGGACACACGGCGGGGCCCCGAGTTGAGTAGGACTCTATTTTGCTGCTCCATGAAGCCTAGGCCCCCAATGCCCGAGCCGATGACAACACCAAAACGCTCCATGTCGATACCTTCCAGAGAGCCAAGACCTGGCAGATCAGCAGCAGCAGCCGCACTTGCGCAGAAGAAAGGCGCCTTGACGGCTCACAGAGCAGCCCCCATGTACCAACGCCTAGCTAGAAGCTCCAAAAGCAAGACACTGAAGTGAAGTTAGCCATCCACCAGTGCACCTTTTGTGATTACTCCAGAGTGCATGGTTAGACACAGCAGCAGGCAAAAACAGAGTCACAAAGAGCGAGGCACGAAAACGTGAGTAGACGGGAGGAGCGACACGCAGGAGGCACTTAAGTGCGCGTGTCTGGATGAGAATGGGCAAAGACCCAAAAGAAAAAGAAGAGCCAGAAAACCACGCAGAGGAGATTCACTAAATAAGCTTGTGAGAACTCGTACGGAACAGCACCACTCGTCAACTTTCGCCGCGGCCGCTGAAGCTACTCTACTTGCTGCAGTGTGCCGGCCTCAGTTGACCTCATTACTGTGCCAGTTAGTTTGTCTTTCGCTGCAACTTACCCGCGTCTTCCATAGCGAACTTGCTGGCAGCAACAGCGAATTGGGTGTATCTGTCGTTTCGTTTGGCGTCTTTAGGCTCTCTAAAATACTGCTTAGGGTCGAAAGCATCGGATGGTATCTCGTAGGCCACTGAAGACAGGCGACAGGAGCACAAGCCACAAAACTGACAAAAAAAGACTCAAGCACAGTGCTGGATGACTAGTCAACAGGCAAAGCACAAACTGCCTCATCCTGCGCACTCTTCGCAGAGCCGCAAACACACTCCGCAAACACACTCCCAGTGCGCACTACTACCTGCCGGCATGCACCGCCTGCGTATGTTCTCTGCATGCGATGTACACATGCAGCAGAAAGAGAGTGTATGCTGGAGTACCTTGGCTGGCCATGTCTTTGGCGTCGAAGGCGGAAACTTTGGCGGCGTTGTTAACCCCCTTGAGCAAATTATTCCAGAAGGTCTCAACACCAATTCCAGCAGCGCTCACCACGCCCAAGCCCGTGCAGAGTATGCGGGGACGGCGAGAGCCATCCTGAAACAAATACGCGCAAGTCTCTGCCGCCGCGTCTGCTGCAGTTGCTTCTGTCGATGGTAAGTGCAAGTAGGCTTGAGCGCGCTGTATGTTCGTGGGGAGGGTGCACGTGGCCGCACCTGGGATTGCGCAAACAGACGGCTGCTGCGGGGTGCTCTAGCCCTTAGGAAGTCTGCAGAGGAACCCCGTTTCTGCTGTGGCTCCTGTTGCTGTAGTGACGCGGATGCCTGCGAGCTTCCCGGCGCTGCCGCCTGGATGCCATGGGGGCGAGAGACAAAAGCTGGTACAGGCAAAGGGCCGACGTTCTGAAGCGAGACACACCAATATAGGTCACACGGTGCCAGAACACGTCCCGTTGATTGCAACTCATTATTAACAAGTTAGAGCGCTTCACTCGTGAAGGCGCTGTGTGGAGCCAGTCAAGGAGCCTCACCTTCGCCGCTGACGAGGGCGTAGAGAGCTGCGAAGCGTCTGCTGTCTGCCTCAGTAGAGCAGCCAAAAGCAGAAGCAGCATCACGCGCTCCTTCTGTCTCGCCAGACACATCTTGGGGACTGGCCAAGGTGGGCTAGGCTTTCTGTAGGGCGGCGCAGCAGCAGGCTGCCGCTGCTGCTGCTGTTTCTGGAAGGTAATTGTCCTGTGCCCCCTTGTTTGTGCGTGCAGAGCCACCCGAAGAATACTGCAGCGGAAGATTCAGGGGCATATATGCAAATATATACCAGAGGAACACCTCCGAACACGGGTGATATCGACAGCCGCCAGCTTGCAAGCTTGTGGAGAGGCTAAGGCCAGTCTGATTCTGTTTCCCTTTAGAAAACAACACAAGTGCCAACAGACCTATTGCCAAGTGCCGAAACTTACACTGTGGCGCGAAAGGCCTTTTTATCTGTATAGACACCGGGTCTCTTCTGAGACGGCACGCCAGAGCGGGAGGTGCTCCGTCGGCCGAGGGGATGGGGGGAATACACAGTTAAGCAGTTGAAACAACCAAAGTAAGAAGTACTACTAACACTAGATTCATTTTTTTGCCTTTTACAATGTGTTTCTGGTAACAAGTACACCCCAAGATGGATTAAGCCAGGAGGGGCTGTCTGCCAGCTCGTGGCTGGCGGGGCCTTCGAAGAGTGCGTTGTATTAGTCAGTGCCTTCTGCGTTGCGCGTTATAATTTAACTGAATGAGCGTGACACTGAATTCAAAGTATATCAATTTTTTGTCTTGCTGTCTCAACTCCCGTACTGCATACCAAGCCGCCCCCGCGACACCAATCGCTGTGGGGTGCGGCTTTTGCCCGCTCTTGCGTGTTAGCCTCCAGAATTCAAAGTGCAATTTAAATGGAGCAAACACTAAATAGTGGTAGATTTTGTTTTCCTTTCGACATGATTATCGTTGTTTGTGGCGCCCTCACGGAAGGCTGAAGGAGCAGTGTAGGACGCCCTCAAAAACTTCTGTGACAGCTTGATGTTGCGCCGGTAACAACTGTGCGGATATGCCCCATTTGGTCTAGCCCAGTACTGCATTACTGTCTGCGCAAGGCCTTCAAATGCACGAGCGGGTTGGCACAGGAGTGGCATTAGCTGTAGTGCGGTCTTCATTGCTGCAGTTCCTCTTGGACGGACAGGAAGGCGTCGGCGACAGTTTAAAATACCTCTTTTAAAGGAAAAGGCGAAAGAGCATAATCTTAGATGGAGTAATACAAATATTCCCAGCTTTGGTGGGAAGACATTCCGCAATCCCTCAGCCTCCGTACAGTGTAGTCAACACTTGACCCACGCTGTGACCGTCCGCCTGCGATTCCTCGCAGCTTTGTGTCGAAACCAGTTCATTAAGGCTTATCTGTAGTTACTTGCATCCTTCGCACACCAATGCAGGCGTCTGAAGACATACCTTCACCTTTTTGAGGCGACTAGCTCATGAACTCACCAGCCGTCAAAATGAGAGAAAACTATAATTGATTAACAACCCTGGACCTGATGCTTGAAGCCCTACGGGGCTTATGCTTGTGGTAAGCTGGGCTATGCTTGCCCTGCGGTGTAGTCTGTTCTGCTGCAGTCACGCCGCGCTGAGACTCTACCTCAGCATGTATCCCTTGGCACTCGTAAGATCACAACTAACCAAAGATGAAATTCACCAAACAGGCCTCGGGCTTCGATATAACCCGAGAAAGGGCTTTGCCCCTGTCATTTTCGAGCTGCAGCCGCTGCTGCACCGAGGGAAGCCGTCTCACGGCTTCTAAGAGATTGCTAGGTGTGCTCATCTCTGTCACGGAAAGCGGCACAGAGAGCCTGTGCCGACCGTTGAACTGTACAGATACCTGAACTTTTCGGCTATCTTCCGCAGTTTTGTCTTTCTCGAATTCTTCTCCTTCGGTTGTTGGCCACTCGCCTGAGGCTGCAAGGGTCCACCCTGGAAAGGCAAAAGCGGCGGGATATTCTGCTGCTAGGCGCTTCCACAGCTCTTCGGTTATGAAGGGGGCCACTGGGTGCAGCAGCGTCAGAAGGGTTTTGACGCAGCTAACGGACAAAGTGCCTCCTTGATGCTGCTGCTGCTGTTGCAGATGCCGGCTACCCGCCATCAGAGCCGCCACTGCACGGTTCACTTGCATGCGTTCTAGACTGCGCGTTACGTTCGCCACCAGAGGGGCCAAAAGTTTCCTCTCCCCTTCAGACATATTTCTCATTGATACACCCCACAGTCGACCCGCATAAACTGCCTCAGGGCCCGCTTCTCCTGATCCGCAGGGGACTCCAGAGCATTCAAATGAACTGTTGAGCCCTGTTGGGAGGTCCTCTGTAGTTCTTTTGGGGCACTCTCCCTGTAGGCCGGTAGAAGCTTCCTCGGGGTCCAAATTCTCTCTTCGTGGACCTCCAGTCTCTTCCCAGGGGCCTCCTGAGACTTCTTTCAAGCCAAAGGAGCCTCTTGTTGGGTCCTGTTGGGATGACTCAGAACTGGATAAGGGTTTACGTGACGGGCCAAGAGGAGACATGAGCAAATTCCAAATGCGACTTAGTAGGCGGGTGGCACCCGAAATTCCCTCTTCTCTCCATACTTTTGTAGAGGGCACCGGGCCCAAGGCCATGAGGTGTATGCGCAGCACATCACCCCCGTGAGCCTCTAGCACCTTGTCGGGAGACACTGCGTTGCCTTTCGATTTCGACATCTTTTCGCAAAGAGTCAGCAACTGGACAGGAGCTTCCTGAGTACTTGGGGCCAATTCTGTCGTTGCTGCTGCTGAACGGTGGCGTGCTAGCTCTGCTGGCGCTGCTGCTGGCCTTGCTGTTAGTTTTGTTCCTGAGGAAGGAGCTGTCATTGCTTCCTCTGCTGCCACTAGTGGCTGCTGCTGGGTCTGCGTCCATTGCTGTGATTGTTCTGAGTTAACAAAGACCCATGTACCCGGGCTCGTTTGCTTGATAGTTGGAGAGTCAGCAGGAAGAGCCTCTGCAAAGACTGCAGTTCCCGAGGGCCTGTGGGTGCCACAGACTACTCGTGCTGCCGCAGCAGCATTTTTTGCTGCTGCCGGGGCCACAGCCACAAGGCCCGCTGCTGCTGAGGCTGCTGGGGTTGCGGTGAGAAGCGCAGCAGCTGTGGGGGCCAAATCTACGTCTGCTGCTGCTACAGGGGCCCCAGTGTCAGTGCGGCGTAGCAAAAAGTGGCGAGGAGTCCCCAAAATGACGCCTGGAGTAAGCAGGCACTTGAAGGGTTCTTCGCCGGAAGCAGCGCCGATATCTCTGAGAAATTTATGCCAAAATCTGAGGAGAAAAAGGCAGGCACACGCAATTCATGGTGAAGCTTAGAGACAGGAAGAGGAAAGTTGTACCCAAACACAATCCTACAGCCAGCTACCGCGCCGGCCAGCTGTGGTTCACTCACTGCTAGCCGGTCACCTAGGGCACAAATGTGAACATAAAAAAAGACAAACCTTGCGTAGATGAGGTGCGTCACTGCGTGCTCCTTGCCGCCCACGTACAGGTCAACTGGCAACCAGTACTGCAACAAAGAAGGCCTGGCGAGGGCCTCCTCGTTGTGGGGGTCGGGAAACCGCAAGTGGTACCAACTGCTCCCCGCCCACTGAGGCATGGTGCTTGTCTCTCTAGCCAGAAAAGAGCCTCCTACAGAGTCCTCACTCGATTCTTCTTGAGGGCTTTTCAGAGGGCCACTTTGCTGCTTAGGTCCACTCTGCGAAGAGCCGCCCCCCAATACCCAGTCCCTGTAGTGGCCGAGCGCCGCTACAGTCTCTGAGGCCTCAGCTGCCGCCCTCTTCCTGAGTCTGCTTTTTACAGACGAAACGATGCAGCCGTCTTCAGCAGTAGCCGCGACAGCATCGCCTCTTGCTGCTGCTGCTGCTCCTGTGAAGGGGCCGCTGCTGACAGCTGGCCGGAAAGGCGGGAGTATTAACGGGAGTTCTGCATCAGAAAGAGGAATAATATCGCCTGTCGCCTCCGCAGCGGCGTGGGGGCAACACGCCTGCCCAACAGCTTCAACTGCGCCCGCGTCATCTTCTTTTCTGGCGCTGCTGCGGCGCTGGTTGAAGGCGCGCATCACGGGGATGGGCTCCCCCCAGTACCTCTGACGGCTGAAGACCCAGTCTCTTAGCCGGTACCGAACCACCTTTTTGCTGCAACTACTCGACTCAAGCCATTCCAAGGCCTGGGCCTTTGCTTCCTCCGCCCGTTCCTCGTCGCCTCCCAAGCCTCCCTGAGGCTGGGGGGCCCCCAGAGGCCCTTCGAAAGCCAAATGTTGAACAGGCGGGAATGCAGGGTTAAGAGCCAGCAAACCTGCAGAAGCCAGCGGCGCCGCGAAGGGCTGCTGGGAAGGGGAGAGGAGGAGAGCATCTGCCGCAGTCAACTGCAGCCCGAACTCGGGCAGCCGTTCCATAATGTCTGTCACGACGACAGGCATAGGGTGGTTCGTTAGGGGGTTGTGTACATACAGTCCCGTATGGACGCCACTCACTGCTCCTTTCCCAGCTTCGTCTCTCACATACTTCTCTATTCTTAGTCTATCGTTCTCACTGTTCCCCAGCTGCGCAGCCAGCGGGTGCTTTGGGTGCACCGCTACGCCGGTGCAACTGTGCAGGCAGTCAGGAGATAACAGCAGGCAAGGTACGTGCGAGGGCTGCGTGGCTAAGGCCGAGGAGCCTCGCTGCGCCACAGGGAGGCTGAGGCGAAAGTACACTGCTTTGCCTATCCAGTTGCGCTGCATCTGCAGAACTTCCGCAGGCCAGGCCAAGGCAGACAATCCTGCAAGCAGCTGCTCAGCGTACGCCCGAAGCTTCAAGTGCCACTGGCGCAGCAGCCGGCGCTCCACAGGAAAGCGCCCGCGTTCACTCAGGCCCTCAGCAGTCAGCTCCTCATTCGCAAGCACAGTACCTGCAGCGATCCAACACAAACTCCAAGCCTTTCAGTCTATCCCCGTATTCTCAAACGCAGCTTCTACGTTCATAACTGGCCCGCGCGCTGCGTTGACCCCAAAGCTACCTAAAGATCAGCCGCAAACCGCAAACTCTAAGACTTAGATAAAAGCGCTGAGCTCTGAGCCCAAAGACCTTAATATCTAGGCCGTCAACGTTACGCACCCAAGGCGGGGCACCAGTTGACCTCAGCCTCCGCTTCGTAGGCCAGCCCTGATTTGAACATCTTCAGAAAGGTCCACTGGGTCCACTTGTAGTAGTCGGGGCTGCTGGTGTTTATTTCTCTTCTCCAGTCTACGCTGAGTCCCAGCCGCTGCAGCTGCCGCCTGAAGGTGGCAATGTTCGCCTGCACCACAGAGGCTGGGGGCTCACCCCTCTCCCGCGCATGCTGCTCCGCCGGCAGCCCAAAAGAGTCCCAGCCAATTGCATGCAGCACAGGTGGCTGAAGGGGATGGTCCAGATGGCTTTCTTCGGGGCTTGGCCGGGTCCCACACGCCGCTTCAGGAAGAGGCTGCTGCCGTTGCTGCTGCTGCCGCTGTTGCTGCTGCTGCTGCTGCTGCTGCTGCTCCTTGTGCAGCAGCGCGCGCAGCCGCAGGCGGTGGTAGCGCGCAGCGACGTCTGCTAGAGTGTACGTGTAGCAGTGGCCAATGTGGAGGCCTGTGCCCGACGGGTAAGGTATCATAGAGAGGACATAGAACTTGTTGGGTTTGCTGCTGCTGCCTTTCTCGTCAGCTGCTGCGTGTGGGGCCCCCCTGGGACCCGGTGGGGGGGGCAGAGGCGGCGAGTACTCTGCACTTCTCTTAGCATAGTACTGTACCCACTTTTGTTCCACTTCCTGAAAGGGGTAAGGGGCCCTCTCGGGGCCCCCCGTTGGCGCTGCGTAGCCGTGTGTGGCAGTCCGCCGGCGGTGGCCTGCTGCTGCTGCAGCAGGAAATGCAGCAGCAGCAGAACTGGAAGCCTCAGGAGCTCCTAAAGCCAGCTGCCTGCTGAGAAGCTCCCCAGAGGCAAAGGCAAAGCTGGGGAGGGGAGCAGGACGGGGAGCCACACGGATCTGCGCGCTCTCCACCTGCTGCTGCTGCATGCAGGCCAGCAGCAGAAGGGCCCCACAGCAGCCACGCACAACCCCAAGCAGCCAGTTCCCCATAGCTACAAAGTAGGGGGCATGTGGGACGGGGAGTTGAGAGACTCTAAGACACAGCTGCCATTATTTATCCCGTTTGGAGCTGCTGTTGCCTGTAAACTGGCCAACACCGAAGCAGCTCATTGTAAGCAACAGCGCTAGATTAGAGGGAAAGAGGGACAGGAGCTGATCCTGAAGATCCACAACAAGAGAGAGAGTTCGCGGGGCCCCACAGCCGACAAGAGCCGCTCACGAGCTGCTGGCGGCCACCTTCAAAAGAGAAGGATAATAATAACAATAAGAGAAAACGGGAATTATGTTAGGCATTTTGCAAACTTAGGAGATGAGCTGGGGCTACCCCGCTACGGCTGGGCAATGTAAGAAAGAGCCAATGGGCTGGGGGCCTCCCGAGGCTCGAAGGCCCGCGCGACTGAGGCGAGGGTGACAACTTGCAAGAAAGAATGAGTAACACTTGCAAACTTTTTCAATATATGACAACTAATCGCAAGAAATAGAAAGTTGAGGCCACAAGAGCGCCGAAATGCTGTGGAGAACGAGCAAACAGGCACGATGCTGCAATTTCAGAGCTCGCAGGCGATCCCCACTTTGCAAGCCTAAGTGAACAAAAACAGTGAAAAATCAGCAACGCCGTTAAGCACTCTTTCTCATCAGTTCTTTAGTCAAAAGACAGTCATCGTTTTATCCAAGGGTTCAGTCCGGTTGTGCTTTACTTTGCTGCGGGTGATTCTTTTGAGACCCACGGCGGAGTGGTATTCGATCATCCTCGGTCTTGCTGCGCCACGTAGACAGTAAATGCGAACCAAAATGATATACAGCGCATTTCAACTCAAGGCGGCAGCTCAACCAAAGGTGTTTCGCAGGAACTGGCCGCAGTTCCTTGAATTTGTCGAGGAGCTAGGCGTTTGGCTTTTGGCAGCTCGCTGTTGTCAACTTAGCAGGGAAAGCCACTGCAAATAAGCCGCCATTAAAGTAATTGTCGAGTGAAACTAGTGAGATAAAACCTTTAGGAACACTGGGACACGAGGCAGGGCTCTGACGCCCTCGATCTTGGGGTGTATACGCAGTTCCGTGACCACCACAGGTGTGCAGGATTAGGTAAAAAGGGGTTACGAATTAGGAAACCCTTTAAAAGGAACTTACCATGAAAAACATATTTGAAAGCATCTGAAAATGCAGCGGCATTTAGCCACTGTTGCTGGACTCGTCACCTTCCTTGCTTTTCTTTTCTGTGTTTTGCGTGTTGAAGGGCTGCGGGCGGTACGGAACCAAGCAGTTAAAACTAACGCCATGCGTTTTATTTTCTTTGCAGCAATCCTGGCCGATAAAATTTCGGCAGAATGCCCAAACTCTACCTTCCATTGAGGTGAAGCTTTCTCCGCCGGATGATGTGAGTTCATGCTTGTATTCCGCCTTGATAGTTTGTTACCATTCCCGTGTACACCACGATCGTAGCCACTTCCTCAAGTGACGGCAGAAGTGCTCCTTTTGGAGCGATCCCGCTTGGAGCTGGAGGAGGTGAGATTGATTAGCACTGTTTCTCTCTAATGCTTTTTATGCGAGCAAACTGCACGGGACTGACCCCAGGGGTTGATGGCGAAGCTGGAAGATGAGTATAATGTGCAGCTGGACAATGCTCAGAAGCAAATTGCTTCAGCAGTAGAGCGGGTGGGCATGATTGAAGCCATTTTTTCCCCTCGATTTACTGACATGTGCGCAGGCAATGAGCACGTTCAACAATCCAGCCATTTTGCAAGGCGCAATAAAAGGAGCCATGCTGCCTCGCACTGGGTCAGCAGGCGGAGGCGAGACTGAGGCTAGATTTCAAGAGCAAGACAGGTCGGCAAATTATTTTTTTTGAACTTTCGAAATCAGGTGAAGACAGAACGAAGCAGCAGCGAGGCCACTGCAAGGCACTCACCCCTCCCAGCCATCGAAAATGGAGCGATTCGGCAATTCACTTCTTTTTTGCAAACTGGAGAAACAGTGGAGTCCAAAAGTGCAATTGTTGGCGACATAATGGCTGCTGCTCTCGCGCCTCCTCCCGCAGTGAAGCTGCAAGTGCGTAGAGCTGAATGTTTGTTGAACTCAGCAGAACAAAACCTTTCATTACTCAGCTGACGGAAGTCAAAGAACCAGACCCTCAAATTAAAGAGAAAATGGTAGGCAAAGACTTATTTGAGCTTCAGTGGGTTTGTGGCTGAGCAGCAGCAGGACGAGATCGAGCAGCTCCGCGCCGACGAGGAGTCGAAAGTTCGTGACTTTTTTCTTTTCTCCATTTCCGAATTCTTCGCCAGATTTCAATAAATCCGCAGATGTTTGATCAAGCCATGGCGGAGTTCGGCCAGCTGACGCAAATCACAGTCGCCGGTGAGAAGGCGCATTCGGGCGAGTTGTGCAAGTCGAGTTGCATGCATCTCCAGAGCTCGAGACAAACATTCAAATCCAGATGAACCCCTTCCTTGTCGACAAAGCGGTAAGCCAGCAGAACACAAGGGAAAATGGCAAAGCGGGGGTCAGCGCGAGACTTCAGGCTGTTTCTCAAGCAATGAAACGCGCTTCAGTTTCGGCAACGCCTGGATCCTACTCGCCGATCCCTCTAGCATTCCAACAGATCGAAGAAAACCCTCAGGCCTCCCCGCCTCCAGTGAGTCCTCCGAAAAGGAAATCCCGTTACTATGGGTTTCTATGAGTTTCGGATCGTGCGCACAGACACCGCTGATGACCTCTTTCTTGCAACTCAGCAGCTCGGAATCTGCTGCTCAGCGTAAGACTCACCTCTCCTTTGACTAGAAATGCAAGTATTCGTATCTTATGAATCTCATGCAGAGGCCAAGTTTGGCCTAGCAGCGGAAAAGCAGCTCAACGTTAAGATTGCTCAGTCTGAAAAACCGTATGCACACTGCATGCAGCATGTTCCAACGCACACTGCCAACCTCATTTTGCCTGCAACTTCAACAGGTACCCAACAATTGACGAGATCGTCAGTGAAATGCAAAAAAAAAGAGACGCAACGGAGCGCCTGGTTGGTTGACTGCAAATTTCTGCTGTCCGTTCAAAACGCCAGCTCGCACGTTTTCAGGAGCGGATGAAGATACTGCAACTGCAGCTCAAGCTGCTGCGGGTACGTGTTGCTGCTTCCACAGAGTAGCGTGTCCCAGCCCCAGCTGCCTTTGCTGCAGGCCGAAGGCGAGATGATTAAGGAGGCGCTACACGCCAACGTCGCGCGGATTCTCGCGCAATATGCACCCGCCAGTACGTATCCTTTTTTTCTGAATTGCGGTTTTGCCACTCCTCACTTCTGTTCCCCCTTCTTATCTACTGCAGTTGAAGCCATTAAGGCAGAGACAGCAGTGCGGGCCTTGGCTTAAATCTGCAGGGGGTTGGGTGGCGTCGAGGTGCCGGGAGGATGCGGGAAGAGCTGGTGCTTACACCCACTTCAATACATCTTTAATCAATATGTTCCAAACCACCTCAATGAGCACTTCTATGCAAATTAAGTATATCACGATCCACTCCAGCTTGTACCCGTGCTGCGGCAGAGCAAAAACAAAGACATGAAACTTCACCGTACTTTGTTCACTAACATCCCGTCAAGCGGCGCTCTTGATCTGCTATTCTTTTGCTGCTGCTGCTGCCACTGGATCTCCCGCATTTTTGCGCTGGCGTACTTGAATGGTCAACTCATTGTTCAGCATATCGTATAGATCCTTAATAATGTCAAGCCTAAACAGGCCACAGCGGACATCCGCACCCTGTTCTACTTAGAAGTATATACAGCTAGAAAACAAATACGAGAACGCAAAGAAGTGTGACCAAACACAGAAGACCAGACAAGATAGAAAGGAGAAAGGAGAGAGATACAGACGACAGAAACCCCGCGTGCAGTATGTACCTCTGATTCAGAATCTCAACTCGTTTTGGTATCTCTAAGTAACGCCTGCAGTGATCATAGTGGTCAGCAAAGTCATCGTTGTCCCAGAATATGTCTGAGGCAGAACACTCAACATATTGCATGAACACTTAATATTGCATCCACGCACATGCATATTCATACGCTCATATTCTGCATGAGTAAACTGCCCGCTGCTTCCGCTTGTACTACTCTTGCTCTTATTTTTGCATTTTTGTTGTTCCTGCGCATTTAGGTGTGCTCGTCTGCATGTGCTACTTGAGTTGTGCGCTTGTCCATAGAGAAGCGCCGCTGGCACTGCCTCGACAGCAATTGGCTGTTGCTACGGCTGGAGCTGTGCTGCTGCTGCTGTATCCTTGCACCTGGCGTGTCCAGAATATCCGTGTGAAGATTTATGTAGAATCGATTGACGAACAATTCCCCAATACGACGCCCTATATCCTCACGGGTTGACTGAATATTGCCAGTACGCGCCAGGCTCTCTGCAGCAACATGAACAGCAGTGGTGAGGGCGGCAATAGCAGCAGCATAGTTGACTGAGAAAGGCGAGAAGTGGCTGGCAAAGTAACAGCGGCACTACTTCGTACCGGGTATCATTTTGGTACGTTCGATATCGGCGTCCACCAACGTCTCAAAGAAGGCTAGCTTTACACTCTTCGGGGAAAAAATGCGCAAGCAAATGTTACGTTTCGAATTATTTGCTGTCGCTTTGGTCCTCTTCTTTCACATTTTCCCTCTTTGTGTGCCCGCTTGTCTGTACTTCGGTTGCTGCGTCGTCTCGGCTTCTGTCTGCGTGCCTCTGCTGTTCCTTCTTTCCTATGATTATGATTTAGGTCCAAGACTCTCGACTACAAGTTTAGTGCGCACCTGTGCGAATGCGTAGGAGTAGGCTAAACATTCAAACACGTTCGTGGTGACAAGGTGGATGTTGTCTCCCTTTATTGTTGCTCTGTCGCTCCACACATACGTCATTGTGTCATCTTCTTTGTTTGCGCCCAACGGCTCTTTGAGGTAAGGCTGCATGAAGGCCACTAACGCCTGCATGCAAGCAGACACTTAAAGCCTGCATATCTTGTTCAAGTTTTGAATGCATATTTTCCAAAAGCACACCCACACACATAATAGGCATGAAAGCATGCTTGTAATATCGTATATACAGGTACCAAACAAGTACGTGAGCAAGTGTATATGCAAATAGGCGAATATTGCTCGTATGTTTCCAAGCATGCACCTAATACGCAGTAGAAAAATGTACATTCAGTAAAAGCCCCACGTTTAACGGAACGTCGGACTGAAGCAAACCGGAAAACGCACAGGCGCTACAAATGCGAATACTTTGGCAAATGATGAAAATGCGATGCATGCCTTCCAAATATACAAAAAATCACTGTACGTGGAGAAAGTATAAGGACCCCCCTGTACGACGCTTCGATCTGTGGAGCAATGATTTTGTCAAAACGAAAGATGGAACAGACGAATGGGACGCAAATGCCAAAACATCAGTGCACGGAGAGAGCTAATGAGCAGAGATAGGCCTTACCTTCTGCTCCTCTACATCTATATCCCATGCAACGATGCAGCCTAGAATCAGACGAACAAGTAGACAGGCAGGGGCGAGGTCACAAATCAGCTTGCTGCTGCTTCCAGCACGGCACCTTGCTGTCTCTGTAGCCACCTTGGCTGCTGCTTTTGCCGCTGCTGCTGACGTGGGTTACTTCTGCTGCATATTTATCATACCGAATCTAAAGACAAAGACAGTCTTTCTCTTTACGAAGCATTTGCAGAAGAGAACTTCGCTGTACGTGTTCTCCACCCTGCACCCAGCACCAAGCGAACCAAGCATTTGCGGCGTTTATGCAATAGTAATGGCTTGAAAGTAAACCTGGATGTGCTTCGTGTTAGCAAAGCAATAGCGATATGAGAAGCCAGTGCAACGAGAACCTCAAGAGAACGCTAGAGGGGTCCCAAGAGTATCGTGAAGCCCCTAAGGGGTCTCAAACGAACTTGAGAAACTTTGGGCGGATAATATCGGGCCTCTTCACGGCCTTTAAAATCTCCGTGAAGAGCTGAACAAGAAAACAAAAGAAATAAGGACAACTGGAAGAATGGGGAAAAGAGAGAACGGCGCAGACGAAGAGAATATGCGCATCTGCACATAAACTCCTTCCAATGTTTCCTCATTAGATGCATCCAAAAGAGTTTCTTGTATTTTATTCCCAACATATATGCTTCAAGTGCCAGAAAAATTATACAGAGAAAGCAAGGGCATGTTATGCTCTCAAGCATCTTGTACTCTGAAAGCCCTCTAAGGGTCCACATTTTAGGTGTAAGGGGATAAGGGTTTAGCGCCTCACGACTTCAGCGCCTATGCAGACAGCCCAGACACATCCTGCGGGCGTGGGTCGCTGCGGAAAAACAGAAGCAATGAAGAAGTCCGCAAGGATCCTCGAGCTTTAACCCTAAACTCTAGACCCCAGGATGAATTGATTGCAGCAGCGCCTCACGTCTGCTCTCTCCCTGATAGAAGCCTGAATGTCGGCTCTCTTCTTTGTGCTGCGTATGGGTTTGCGTTGCTGCGTCGGCTGCAGTCAAACGAAGCACACAAAGCCCTTGGTGTTGCACAATCCCAGCCAGCGCCTCCCTCTCAAGAGACCTCCTCGCGAACTCTACGCAGTCGTCGTTGTTTTCGACAGGTGGCGACAGACAAAACCAGGCAAAAGGACAAGAATTGGGACGCGGAGGACCCACCGCCATGGAGTGCTGCGCCGAAGAAAAGTCAGGGTCACTGTCTGGAGGGATGTCCACCTGAGTTTTTACGGAGACCTGGGGCGGCTCAGTTATTTGCTGATAGTGCCCTGAGGGCTCCATGTCTCTTAAGGGCTGCATTTTGGCTATGACCAAAGCCCTTAAACCTAAACTGTAGAACAGGAAATCCACACGGCGAACCGCGCCCGCGAAGGCCACAAGCCCCCGCTAGCCCGCCTCTCGACACTGAAAACAGGACTAGATGCGTTTAACAAAACGAAAGATGAAGGAATTTTAAAGGAAGAAACAGACGAAAACGGACAGGCCAGCAGCAGCAGCAGTTGCAGCAGCATGCAGCTAGACTGGGCCAGGGGTGTTGGGGGCCCCGCGTTGGGGGGCCCCACGTTCGTCGTGAGGGCCCCTAGCCTTCTGTTGCGAGCATTATCAAACGCGCTATCTAACTATTTATGAAAGCAATTAATCAAGTAGTAGCTTTGGTCATTTATTTCTTTCCTCCTGGCAGGCCCCAGATACAGACTCCCTTCGTCCACAGAGGGCCCCAGGCTGCCTCGGAGGCTCCTTCTGTGATCTTGGTGTTCACTGCCTGGCTCACAACGAGGGAGGTACGTGGTTAGCCCTAGCTGTGGGCTTGCAGCAGCCAAACCAGTTGCAGCGGGGGGCCCTACACCAAGCCCGAGATATGGGGGGCCCCCACGGGGCCCAGGCGTCAACAGCGCCTGGAGCCAAACAGAGCCAACTGCCCATGAGTGATCCCCAGGTAAGCATAAGCAGTGCAGTATCAGCATGCACTGAGGCAGTTTTATGGGCCTTTTGTGGGCCCGTTGTTGACATAGTCAGTTCCAATGAGGGTTACTGGCCATCACCGGGGCTCTCAAGGCGTTATGATAGACTCAGAGAGGGCTAAGCTGCAGCTGCAAAACCGCGGCCACAAGCCTCGCCGAGGTTTCTCCGTTTTATTGCACAGCTTCCCCCAGCTTTCTACATCGAGGGTTTAGGAATAACGAGTTAGTGCTGAAGCGTTGTGCTGCGCAGTCGCGTACGGCGAAGAGGTCACGTGGCACCATAAAACGGCAGAGGGCCTTAGAGCAGAAGGTGCAGGAGAGCGTTTCCGCTGTGAACTCGTTGCTCACAGAAACAGAAGGGTGAGACGTCCCGGTGCAGCAGCAGCAGCAGCAGCACGAGCGACAGCAGCAGCAGCTGGCGCAGCTACGCAGGCGCCCTATACTCTGCACCTTGAAACTTGTTCTTCGTTAGTGCATTTTTATGTATCTCTGCCCCTCTGAAAGCCTACGCCGTCTTTGTGGACTTGTCCGTTAGCCTCTGCTTTCTCTTGTCTCCTTATTTGTTGAATACAAACTCATATATTTGCTCATTTTCCCCTCTGCTGCCTTCAGCTTTCTTGAGGCCGAGGGATTAGAGAAGACGTATAAATTCACTCAGGCCGATATACTCGAAAATGTCAGCGAGGAAATAGGGAAGAAGGTAAGGCCAGGCGCTAGGCGCTAAACCCTAAACCCTAAACCCTGGATCCGACACTGTATTGTAGCTGTTGTGCGCAAGAGGTGCTGCAAACGTCAAACAGCCCTTCCTTGTCTACCTTTTAAGATTGTGTTTTCGTCTAAGCCTTGTTTGTCTCTTCCTGCGACTATCTTTTTTGCCTTCCCTTGATTCTGCATTCGGCTGCGTCCTTGCACGGCAGGCCTTTCTGCTGCTCGAATGTTTTGCCGATTGTCAATATATCCTCCCTTTCTTCTTTTCTTTAATTAGGCTGCGAGCTAGCTGAGAGCCCAAGTTAGCTAGCCAGTGACCCCTTCGCTAGCTAGCTAGCTGGCCTGCGTGTCTTTCTGTGTAGGCGTTTCGCCTTGGCTTGTCTTTCGGCCCCTACTTCGTTGACTACACGCGCGGCGGCCGTCACCTTCTGCTGGGGGGCCAAAAAGGGAATTTGGGTGTTTTGGATTGCCATGAAATGAAAACGATCTGCGAAGTTAATGTCAGACAGTTAACCCACGACAGGACTCTGTTTCTTTCCGTCTTGTTGTCGCTGTTGCCTTAGGGTTCTCCTTTTCGTACTGCTTCCTCTCAGCTTCTGCATGCGTCTTTGGCTCTGCTTTTGCCTTTCTCTGCGGGTTTTTCTTTGTGTAGTTGTATTTCTCGTTTGTGTGGCCTTTCTGTCTTTGTTCACTAGTCGCTGTGTCTTTTTCGCCCTTTGCGATTTCGTTTTCGTTTGGTTGCCGCTGTTCATTGCTCGTTTTATCTTTTCTAAATGTTTCGTTCCGCTCTTTCTATTCTTGTCACTCCCCATGGGCTCTGCTCTTTTGCGTATTACTTGTTCTTTTCGCGCTGTGCGTACTTCTCTTTTGCACATAGCTTCTTCGTGGCATTCTCTTTTTGCTTGGTTTCTGCCTCTTTGTTGTCTTTCTTCTTCTACGTTATAGTTTTTCCTGCCACGTTCCTGTATTAGCTCTCCTTTTATTTGATCGCCGTTGCGTTTTACATCTAGCTCTCCTTTCTGAAAGTGCCCTCCAGCGTTTTAGCTGCATTGGCTTCTCCCTGTCCTTTTTCTAGGTGAAGGAAACCGTACGGTCTGTCTGCTTTCTCCAGAATCACACACTCTGGGCCGCAGGTTAGCTTTCTGTCACACTTTTTCTCTTGCCTTCTCACTTGAATTTCTTCGCTGTTTTACACATTGTTTTGCGAACTTCGGCTTTTGCAGTATACTTTTCGTAATAGTCTTTCCTGTCTATGTCCTGTCGTTCTTGCGTAATGTGGAATGCTCACGGCCGTCTGTTTTGTAGTGCATATACAATATATATCTGCATGCAAGCATACGTTTGTCCTTAATTACACTTCTGGTTACTATTTAATCGTGGTAGGTGACCTCAGGAAGTTTCTCGCTTGTATGTATCACGAAGACGCGCTTACACGCGCCTTTATTTCAAAATGAAGCCATGGCTTAGGCTTGAGGATGGCTCGTGAAGTGTATACGGTTTAGGGTTCACGGACATGTTTGTGAAGTTCGGTGCTTGATGCGCAGCTCAGAAGAAGTACGTCTACATCTACGACAACCAGGGCATCGAAGTTCATTGCCTTAGAGACCTCATGGTAAGCTCTCTAAAACCGTTTGCGCAGGATAAAGTATCTAATCAACTGGTTAAATAGCAATTCAGATATTTGAGCAGCTTGAATATACCATGAATGGCATGCAGAGCCTTCTGCAAAGATGCATCGACAGACAACTTGCTTTGAACATAGCTCAACATCTGATCCGCTAGCTGTCTAGTCAGCTAACGAGCCCGCTAGCAGGGTAGATTGTGCGAGGTTAGTGTCCCGCTAAAAGATAGGGACTGGGTTCAACGAGGCTGCGGCAAGTAAAAATTAGTCACAGAGGAACGCGAGCACAAGCACACACACAGCTGCAGATGAGAGCCATATCCAGTCCCGGTGTCGGCAGCATTTGTATGCATGCGTTTCAGCTGACTTATTCTTTATCATTTCTACCTTACCATTACCTCATGGTCTCCATAGGAGAATTCGGTGAACTAAAGTAAGACCTAATGAGGTCTTTAGGCGCATGCTGCAAGCGTGCGATCGCAAGCTCAGAACCCTGGGAGTGCATGCAAGCGCCTTCATACAGCATGTGCATGCATAAAGAAAGCTCTATGAGTGCAACTACGTAAATGTTAGTGAAGCGCAGCACTAGCATTCATTCGAGCTCACACAACTCAATAATGCATTTAACCGCATGCATGAGACTGCGTGTGGACAATTGCTGTCACGCGGTGGCGCCTTGTCCTTCAGTTATTACGACATATCGACGGGCCAAATTGCTGCAAAACACAGGACCAAGAGGGGGCCCTGCGGGGTGATGGCCCCAAATCCTACGAACGCAGTGATGCATCTCGGACACACGAAAGGCACCGTCACTCTTTGGACACCAAACCTCGGCAAGGTGACTTCTCCAGTCCCTTAAGTCCAAATTTGCGAACCTTTGTCATAGGCTTTTGGTCGAAGCAAACAGGGGACTGGCACCTCAGGGAATGGGATTTATACACTGTGTCCAGGACGCGAGTGCTTTTTGACTGCTTTACGTACCTCTTGAACCGTGAGCTTCGATTACTCTTTTGGGTTTAGGGTTCAGGGATGCAGGTTTCGGTGTGCTCTGCTTCAGCCGGCGGTGGACATGTTGTGCCACAAAGGAAAAGTCACTGCGCTTGCAGCGCAAGATCAATACATGGTTACTGCTGGTGAGTTTTGCCTAGGGAGTATGTTTTGGGGTTTACGGTACACTATTTTGACGAGCTACAGCGACAGACTGTAGGGAGTCGAGTGGCTCATGATGGGCTCTGATGCCAGGGGGCGTATGTAGATAAACCGAATGCCAACTTTGTGCCTCCTACACTCTGTTTTGAGCTTTAAACCCAGTAAACGCTGCGTCCCCAGTATGGGTGGCTGAGGCCTATTTTGCAGCTGACATAAAACCCTCAACTGTGCAGGCGCAGTGCTTGCGTTTCATTGTATGGGATTCATGTACCGGGGTTGAGGATTTGTGTAACGCTTTTCCTGAATTGCGGAGTGTGGTATCTTGGGTTATATTTTAGATTTTACGACTCGCATTCTGCAATTTGGGCTATATGTACAGGTGTGGACGGGAAGTGGAAACTGTGGGACCTGCGCAAATACGAGGCCGTGCAGTCGTTTAATTATTTCGGTTCCCCGCCCTCGTGTGTTTCAATAAGCCAGACAGGGTTGGTAGGATTAGGCTTCGGATCACATGTGCAAATATGGAAAGATGTATTAACTCAGCAAAGGGCTACATTGTACTTGACGCACGAAATGCCAGGGGAGGTGAGATAAGAAGAGATGCATCAAAGACAGGAGCGTAGAAGCAGCCCAACATATATAAAAGGGCAAAACGTAGAGAGGCAGAGATGGAGTGCTACTTAGGCTAAAGCGGAGGCAGAAAAAAAATGCTTAAATGACACGGACGTAGTGATGACAAGAGAGGTGGCGACCCTAAGGGCAAGACATAGACGAAGGGAACAAGACAATCAAAACGGAGGCAGAGAAACAGCGCTTAGATAGGAGGACGTGAATACGGCCTAGAAGCTGGTGCACAGATAAAATGACACCACGGAGGTAGCCGAACGAGTGTATTCAAACTCACCAACACGAAAAACACATTCAAACGTACAAGACAAAAGCAGAAGCATATGCAGGATTTAATTTCACACAATTTCACTGAGTAGCCCTTCTGTTTGCAATTGTCACTCTTCAGAGTCGATTGTTTTTCGTTGCTCTAGTTGGAATAATCCGTTCACCATCTGTTTTCCTGTTATTCCTTGGATAGCGAGAAAGTTCACACACAAAGCCCACATAATGTCTGTGCATTTGAATGTATTTTTAAGCGCTTTTGTGCTGTGCGTCTGCAGCAAGTGAGCTGCCTTGCCTTCAGACCCTTCGAAGACGTCTGCGCCTACGGGTCCACAGGTGCAGTAGGAACCCTGCTCGTGCCTGGTGCCGGCTTGGCCAACTACGACTCAAGAGACGCAAATCCTTACGAAACCAAGAAGGTAGGGTGTACTTTTGTGCGGTTCTCCAGCATTGAATAGAGTTAGCTCCAGTTGCGCTTTATAAGGATTTACTTTAGTGGTTTAGCTAAAGGTCACATGCAGATAAAATGCGTGTAGAAATTCTCCCACTATATGAACAGGCAACACAGGCCATCTCCTGCTTGCTGTGGTTTCGCTGTTGCTAACTTTGTCGGTCTGTCTGCTGGCTTCTCTGTTGCTGTTGCTGCTGCAGCAAAGGCAGGAACGTGAGATCCACTCTTTGCTGGAAAAGATACCTGCGGATATGATTTCGCTGGACACAACGCCGATAGGGACATACGACAAGAAACGCAAGGCTGCCCCAGTGCTGCCGCCCGAACCCAATAAAGGTACACAGGCGCTTCATAGCTGGGGCAGATCTCGAACGAAAAGCCACTTAGCATCCACCTGCATTCGCGTAGATGTTTTCTATTCCATTGATACAGACGTTATGCTGGCATTTGCGTCTACATGGCCCATAAAGTTTCTCAACAGGGTGTGTTGTTGCGAGGAAGCAGGCTTGCCTGAAAATAAATGCGCTGCGCCAGTAAAAGCACGGTTGTTTGTTCTTGTGTAGACGCTAAGAAACCAAAGAAACAGAAAAAGAAGCAGAGAGGAAGGGACGCAGCTGAGAAGAGAAGCCGGGTATGTGCCTGTGCCGCTCTTTTCTCAACAGCTTGTACTGGACACCGGATCAACTTCATCCTACTATTATTCATCGCCTCCATTGTTCCCTCTTCTTTGTATGCGTTATTTTTCGTCTCTCTTTTCCGTCTGCTTTTATGGGATGTGTCTCTTGCATATGCTCCTCGTCCTTTCTTTTGCCTCATTTTTTCGTATTCTGTGTCTCGTTCCACATTGTCTGTTTCTTCCCCCCTCCTTCTATGTCACTCCGATGCCCTTTTGACTGCCTCTGTCACTTTCTTTCTTTAAGTCTATTTGTGCCTGTTTTGTCTACATTTGTCTCCCTCCTTCTCCTGATTTTATCTTCGTTAAGTGGTCTCTTCCTTTTAAACTTTTATCGTTTGGCAAAAAGTGCGTGGAAGCAGCAAATGAAGAAAGGAAGTTAACGAATTTGTGTCGGGTCAATCCGCTCGCTTACTTCTGTACAGAAAAACGAACGCGAGCACCTCATACACAGAAGGCAGCAAACAGCTCTGCGGCTTTCAGCGGCAAGAAACAACAAGAATGACAAGAGCGAGAAAAGGAAGGAAACAATTACAGGGGCCCTTGCTCGGTAAGGGACCATTCACTATCTCAATTCTTTTCTGCTGTGCTTATTTTATCTTGTTTCGTTGCGTGCCCCTGTTTCCTTTTGCGTTTCCCTCTTGCAGATTCATGTACTCCTGTGCTTCTCTTCTTCTTCTCTGTCTTTTTCTTTTTTATTCCACTTTATAAGTGCACTCGTTTCGAAGCACAGCTGTTATCAGAGTGACAAAAGCAAGGTGGTGATTTCTTGTATTCTCTGTTCTCCGTTTTTTGCGCGCTTTTCTCATATTTCTCCCCATTTTATGGCATTGTATCGCCGTGGAATTGTTTCTTCGTGAATTATTTTGTTTGATTTTTCCTGCTTCGTTTGCCGGCTTTCAGTTTTGTCAAGAAATGAATTCACTGCGACTCCAATCGGGAGTCCTCGCGACATCCCCTTACGCAGAAGCGCACCTGCTCCTCCACAGGTCTTGCAACAGAAGCAGGTAGAAACGCGATTGCCTTGGTGGCTAGGTAGCACTTGGCTACCGCTGTGTAACATCGCTCGATGGCTAGACGTATCGGTGACTAGCATGCTGGCTAGCCAGACCTTCTTGGTGGCCAGCGGAAGTTTCTGTCCCATACAGTGGCTGCTTTATTTTGGTAGCTAGCTGCGTAGCTGGCTAGGTGGCAGCCTAGCAGCAAATTCACGGGGCACAGCTGCCAGTCGCAAGACAATTGAGCCGTCGGTGCGGGTAACCTGCCCGCCAGTGCAGGCAACGCAGCTGCGTGAGGAAGAGATGGGAGAGGAACCCCGCAAGTGAATACGCAGAAAACGGTCTTGTCTGCAATAATTTGTTCCATTGTCTTCTAGGAGTGTCTCTCTGCTTGTCTACACATCGCGTTACTGCTGGTCGCCAGATCATGTTGCTTGGATGGCCATATTCGTATTCTAATGGAACAGGCAACCCCTAAGCAACTAGTTAGCTAGCCAACACCTTGTCTGTACAGCTACCCAGTACTCGGCACCCAGTTCGCTCGTTCCTAGTGCGGCTTGATTGTACTAAAGGAAAAAATCAAATGGAGCTAACAGAGGCCGCTATTTAAAATAAGAACAATTAAAAAGGGATGAGATTGTCCGCCACAACGGCAACACTCAAGGTGCCCCGGAAGGCGAAGAGGAATGGAACTTCAAATATCCAGGTAGGTAGATGGCTGACGATTTTTTCAGCCAACTAACTAGTTCAGTAGCCAGCTGGCTAGTTCGCTAGCTTGATAGTTTATTAATCAGTCCGCTAGCTGACTAGCTAGCTAGGAGTCGAAGAAAGGGCTCGACTGGTCGCTATCGGTCCCTGCGGGGCTTGGGGACTGCTCGCTAAGCGCCGCTCCCCCAAATGGCAGCACGAGCGGGGACTGCTGCAGCGGCATCCTGAGGGACTGCTGCTGCCTCTTTTTTTGCTGCCGCTGCTGCTTCTGCTCCTCAACAGCTGAGGCTGCTCTCTTGGAAGGCGTCGACGAAACCTGCCAATAAAACCCAACGAAGACGGAGCAACCGCCACTGTACTCATGAATGCCCACCTTAATCCTGAACTGCAAAGAGTAAATCCTAACGTTGCAATATACTCACCTGCTCGTAGGCCTCCAAGACGAGGGCCACGAGGAGGTTCAGAAGAATAGTGTCCGTCAGAATATAAAACGACACAAAGTATAAACTGCACTTCAGCACCGATGTGTGTTTCACTAAGGCCTGCATACACGAAGCGTCAATCCGAAACTCCAACGGGCATACGTTGTGCCACTCGTATAGCTGACTATGGCAGAGAAGATCATATCGCCTGGGGTATGCTCCTTGCGCTGCAGATATGGCCGCAGTTGCAGCAGCTCCTGCAACTGCGCTGGCTGCCCTTGTTCACTTTACCTTAAGGGAGTCGTCCCAGCCATTAACAGTCAAAAGAAATAGGGTCACTAAGGAGGAGAACAGGTCATTGAAATTCAATAACCCCAAGTCCATGGGGTCACCCTCAGCCTCGGGTCCTGTGGCGTTCCCTGCTTGCCCCCCTTGCAGCTCGCATTCTATGAGACCTCTAAAAAGCTCCATGCCAACCGTGGCGTAAGCGTAGAACAACAGCAGCAAAACCTGAACAACGGTCTTCAAGCGCCGTACCGCCCGCAGCAAACGCGTCACCTGCGCACACGTCTCGACACTTGCAGTACTACCCTGCACGCCCACTGCAGCTCTCTTTTGCAGCTGCTGTTGAAGCCCCCACCCCCAGCAAAGGCAGCTGCGAAAGCAACAACAACTGCAGAGGCAGCAGCAGCAGCAACCGTATCCGTGGCGAAACTGCAGCAGAAGAAGCAGCAGCAGCAGCGAAAGGAAGAATGCACAGTATTCTGTATATGGCATGGTAACCAGAATTACCACTAATGGGGCCCACACCATCAGCATCACCAGCTGCAACGGCATCAACAGCGGTAGCAACGGCGTCTGACCATATTTTTGAGAGGCTGAATCCTAAAGCCTATGCGGAGCCCTCTAAGGACTCTGGCGAAAGCAACGCCGCGCGATAGGTCGTCGACGAGACCCTCGGAAGCGTCCGAAGACAGAGAGGGCGCAGCTCCAGCTAGCAAGCATGCAAGCTCCACCAGCAGGTGTACAGATACCCCACACAGGTCAAATCTACGGCGCATTCATCAAACAATGCAATATTTAAAAGAACACTTCATGAGAGAGTGCAGCGGAGATCAGTGCGGCCGTGGCGAAATCGTCGTACCCGCACATGGGCATGTAAGTGCACACTCATGCGTGGAAGTGCAGGCGTCTTCATAAGACATGTATATATATATAATGTATATTTTCACGCAGGCATGCATACTTAAACGCCTACTTCATCATGCTAGTATGTGCGAAGACAGACACATATGAAAAAATTCATATATTAAGCATCCAAACCGTACAGCAAACCGTACAGCTTCTAGTCTGGTGCACCTCCACAGCCACGCTCAAGAAGCTGCTAGCCGCTTCTGCATGCAGTGCTGTGACACTTGCTCCAACAAGGCAAAACGACCAGAAACAGCAGCTGGAGCCCCAGTGGTCGCCTGCAACCTAAGGTCTCACTTGGCAACTGTGCTGAGGCGCCAGGGGCCCCTGTGTCTAAGTTCTATGGCCAGGAGTGTTCCCGCAGAAACAATGTAAATGGCACTTAGCAGCAGCTGCAGCCAGTAGCTCCGAGCATGGCAGAGGAAACAGGAAGTCGGCATCCCATCGGCAGCCTCCTCCACAAGTGGCTCTCCTGTGAGGGTCGAGGCTGTCAGTATAAACTTTCGGGTCTGTTCAGCATAGAAGTACAGTGCAAAAGACTATAGGCATAACGAACAACGGACAAAGTAATCGGACAATACTGAAAAATACAAACAGGGAAAGATTGTAGCTCCTCTATCTCCGTCGTGCCTGTATTTTTCTGAGCCTCATCGTCTCTTTTCTGCCTATCGCGTCAAGTATTGTTGTGTCTCATCACTACCTCTCCTCCTCTCTTTTCCTCTATTTCAGTCTTCGTGTGTTTGTTTCCGTGTCTGTGTCTGTCCGCAGTGTGTCTGTCTTTTTGCATGCCTGCCCGACACTTGGGTGCTTGAACATGTTTCCTTATATGCTTATTCATTTATTTTTGTATTATATGCCTTACTTGCAGAAATGTAACAACCATAGAAACAGCAACAGCAACGTCGGCAGCCAAATTGAGAACTGACAGAGAGGCCCCGGGCGACCGCCGCTTAGCGAACGCGTTTGCTGCTGCCGCAGCTTTCTCTTTTTCTGCAGTAGGCAGCAAGAATACATAGGAGACAAAGTGAATGCAGCAACTGGAAAAGGGCATGATGACAAAGAAAGAGTCATGTGAGTAAAGCAACACGCACGGTGGAAAAAGCAAGGGAAATCAAGCCGATGGAGTACACTGGAACAGCCGCTGGAAGCCGCCAATAAAAAGAAAAGAGACACAACAATGAACTAGAGGGATCTAAACCCTAAAGCTTCTCGTATTCTTAAAGCCCCACCTAGAGCGCAAAGCGCAGCTGGTAGCCTTGCAAATTCCGCAGCGGAGATCTCCTCTGTTATTGTTGCTGCTGCAGTGGGCCCCTCTGTGCCTGCTGCCGATTCTTGCAGCCACTGGAACGTGAAATGAGCCTCTGTCAGCACCTGGCGGTGGCGACGAACCCAGGCTGGGGACTTCGAGTCTGGAATCCGTATTCCCCAAGCCCTCAGCAGTGCGTCAGTCTGCTGCTGCTCTTCCTGAGCTGCTGCTGCCGCTGCTGTTGACGCTGCAGATGCCGACAGCGGAGACACTTGAAGCAGCAAACGCGAAGCCTCGCTGCTGGCGTCGTAATCCGATCCCCAGTCCTGGATACGACTCAGACCCGATCCCGATCCCGATCCCCAGTGTGGTATCCAATCTGCTTCTTCCCTGCCTTTGGGGCTGACAAGTGCAGCTGTACCAAGCCGCCTTTGCTCAATGCTGAAGCCGGCGACCTGTTCTTGTTGCTGCTGCTGCTGCAGCAACTGCTGCTGCTGCTGCAACAACAGGAGCATCTGAGTCTCCTCCCGCGTCAAGGGCAAGAAAGAAACTGCGGGCAGGGCCGATAGGGCCCCATAAAAGCAACGCCACTCGCGGGGGCCCACACGGCCGCCGCCAGCGTCTTGAAGGAGAGAAAAAGCAGCAAGAAGGTAGCGAACTCGCAAAGCGGAGAGTTCGGACTGGTCCTGAGGTGTACGTACACCACAATGTGCACAGCCAAGATAACTATGCAGCGCGCAAAACAGAATCTAAAGCTATATATAGGCAGAAAGGACCAGAAACACTAAGACATAGGAGGACAGCTATACAGGAGGGCAGAAAGTCACAAATGAAGAAGAGCGTAAGGGAGAACAGCAGAGAGGCAATGCACCGGCAAACTCAGACACGGAGGAGAAAAGAGAGAGGCGGTAAGGGAGACAGAAGACGAAAAACAGACCGCAGCAGCTTGATTTTATGCAGCTGCAGGAGCCACCGCAGCAGCGACAGCATGAGCTGCGGCAGCTGCAGCTGCTGCTACAGCGGCAGCAGCAACGCACAGAAGAACGGACAGATAAGAAAGTTCAAAACAGAAAGAGGCAATCATATTAAAGGAAAGCAGAGTGAAACAAAGACACAAACAGAAGTTCAAGAAAGAGACAGAAGCAAGAACACGGGAAAGCAAAGGGCAATAAGGACACTAGATAAAAATGGCCAACACAGGCACTGCAGGCGCACTGGTGTGCAGGGCTGGCAAAAAGAGAAAGCAACAGGATGCCAAACGCAAGCAAACAGAAAAGAAGCACAGAGAGGCTAATAAAACCAGCTAACCTTCTCTTCTTGTCTTCTAAAGGCGGAAAAAAAGGCAGCAGCGAAGAGACCCAGTAACAGAGCCGTTATCAGATAGAACGCCACTACAAACAGCACGGCCGCCTCATGCACTGTATAGCCGCATAATAAGACCTGAGACGACCCGCAGACGCATACGCTGCTGCAGCTGCTGCTGCTGTTTTCTTTGCTGCTGCTGCTGGTGAGAACGTTGCTGCTCAGATTCAGGGACTCTGGCGAATGCTGTGTGGGAATGAAGGTAACGGATAATACTTTTTTACAAACAGGCAGCAACGATCACGGCACTACAGAAGACAGACAAAAGAAGAGAAACGGCAGAGGTGACAGAAACCGACAAAAAGAGTTAGCCAGACAAGCAGCGGAAAGAACCAAACAAAGTCACACCGCCGGAAAAGAAAAAGGGAAGAGTTTGGTAGGCTGAAAGGCGCAGAGGAAAAGACGGAGAGCAAGGCCCGCAGAACTGATATGGACCCAAGGAGGTCCCCACACACACAAAAGGAAAAGGTCACCCCAAACAAAAACAAAAACTGGGGCAGCGACGAAGCAAAAACGGGAAAGAAAGTCAAAGAAAGGTAAAATATGAAACACAAATAGGCAAAAAAAGACAAAAGTGACAAAAAAAGAGTCCCAGCTAGTGACCGCCTGGGCGGAAACTGCCTCACTGTAGAGACCAACAACAGCAGCGAGTCATGCCTCCAAAAAAGAAAAAGAAAACAGGAACAAGACGAAGCGATAGACAGCGGGCAGTAGAGAGTGAGCAGCAAAGATCCAAGAGCCGCAACGCCGCAGCCAGAGGCAAATGGCAAAGAGCCAGAAGTAAAGAAAGAAAAAGAAAAAGAAAAAAATGGCCCCAGACTGACCTGCGGCAGCCGCACAGTGGTGACCACCAGCAGCAAAGAAACGCAGCCTCTTTGAAAGTTGTGAAACTGCTCGTGGCCATTTGTGCCTGCAAAAAGAATTACCCCCAGCCAGTCGAAGAGGGCCACCGAGAGAAACAAAGCCAGCACTATGCTCCAAACCTGCGCGGCACGAACAGCAGCAGCAGCAGCAGCAGCAGCAGCAGCAGCGAAATCTGAGAGCCACAAACAGTAAAGAAGACACAAAAGGCTCACAGGGTCAGCACAAAGGCCCCGCGTCAAAAGCAAAAGAAACCCAGCGCGAGTAGCAGAAGCAGCAGCAGCAGCAGCAACTGTTGCTGCTGCTGCAGCAACAGCAGCAGCAACGCAGGAACAGCACGAACAGCTGAGGAAACGTCTTAATGGAAAAGGCGAATTAAGAGAGCTCAAGACACAGGCGCAGAGAGCGTGACCAGAGCGGCTGCAGCAGCAGCAAGTTCAGCAGCAGCACGAGCAGCAGGAACCTTCTATGAGCAGCAGCAGCAGCAGCACGAGCAGCAGCAACGCAGAAACAACAGCAGACCTGAGGAAGCGTCTTGACGATTTTGAGCAGCAGCCTACGGACTGAGTGCTGCAGCCCAAGCAGCAGAAAAGGGCGCGCGAGGCGTGTGGCTCTCCAGGCCCCGCCAGCAGCAGCAGCAGCTGCTGCTGCTGCTGCTGGGGTATCCCCGAACAGCAGCAGGGCGTAGTCTGCTGCTGACACCACGCAGCAAGCCAGTGCTGCAGCAGGAACAGCAGCAGACCGCGAGCAGCCACGAGTCACTGCAGCAAGAAGGGAACAGTAGCCCAAGAAGAAGACACAAAGCAGCGAAATAAACCACAGAGCCTTCCACCCGCCAGCAGCTGACAAAGGAGAGAGCCACTTCACGAATGCCCAGTAGCGCTGGCTGAAGCTGCTGCTGCTGCTGCTGCTGCTGCTGCTGCTGTTGCTGCTGCCACTGGGCTTGCTGCTGCTGCTGCCACTGTTGTTGCTGCTGCTGCTGCCACTGTTGCTGCTGCTGCTGCTGCTGGGGAAAGGGACGAAGCACTCTCCGGAGGACGCGTCGCAGTAGGGCCTTTCCTTCAGCCGCCTGCTGCGGGAGGACCTCGCGGGCTGCTGCAGCAGCAGCTGGGCAGGGCCGAGATGCTGGTACTCCTGCTCCTGCTGCTGCTGCTGCTGCTGCAGTGCGATGGCATGTGAAGGATCTAAAAGAGCCTCAATGAGGGAGAGTGGGGCCTCTGAGGCGAAGTCGGCAGCCGTGTGGGCCTCTACCAGCTGGCGCTGCTGGTGCTGCTGTTGCTGCTGCAGCTGTTGCTGTTGCTGTTGCTGCCGCTGCTGTGATTGGTTCTGTTGCTGCTGCTGCTGGTGCTGCAGGTTGAACGTCTCAGGCGCAAAGAAAGGCAGCAGCAGATACAGCAGCAGCACCGCCGCCCTGTGTCTCCGCAGCCTCAGAGCCTCCCTGTACGCCCGCTGCCTCAGGGGGCCATTGAAGGCCCAAGGGGGCAGCCGCGGCTCCCCAGAGGCACCTGCAGCAGCCCGCACCCAGCAGGCTGCTGCCCCGCAGGCCACAGCCCCGCAGGAGAGGCCCTGCCTGTAGAGAGGGGGCCCCCCCATGGGTGGCCGCCCGGGGGGCCCCTCAGGCCCTGCAGAACTGAACCCAGGGGCCTCCCAGCGAAGACTAAAAGAGGGAGAAGGGCGGCTCTGTCGCGAGCAGCAGACACAGATAGAGATGCGGATAGAGACAAAGAAATAGAGGCACAAAGAGATAGATATTCAGATACGGCGAAGGGGACAGAGACAGAGGCGCGGAGAGAGGGAAGGAATGCTGAACCTCAAAACAGGAAGATATAAGGATATGCCGGGTGTACAGACAGTGCTCGGGAAGAGCAGTGGGTCCTTCCGTTTGCTACTGGACTGCTGGGGAGGAGGGAGGCGCGCAGGGGAAGGCCCCCACTCAAGAAGGCTGCAGCTGTGTTCTTTTTGAGGTATATTTTTCTAATAATTAGTGAAATTAAGGAGTTAATACAAGAATTCCTCTAGACATAGGCCAGAGAGACATGAGGGGCCCCTAGGGTCACGCGAGGGGCCCCCCAGTCCGTGAGCAAACCCAGCTCTTCAGCGCCCCCAGCCTATCTGCTGCAGCAGTATCCCTTACATCAAGAAAAGCAGCAGCAGCAGCTGATATGAAAGCAAAATTGGATGAGAAGCCTGCCCAAGGGGAGCCACTCCCATCAAGCCGCAGCAGCAATGTGCACTAGTCAAGACTTCTTCATTATACCGCAAGGACCATGCAGGTGTGCCTTATGTGCCGAAGCCAGTTTACCTCCAGAGTAGCACTGCTGAAACTCAACCGGCTTCATTGTGTTGAGTGAAGTTTCGTTTTTGTCTCAGTCAGATATTCTGTTGAGGCGTTCGCTGCCAGTCGTCTTTGGAGAGGAGGCAGTACGCGCCCTCTGAAAAAAACAGAAGATCTAATTACGACGAGAACGGAGCTCAAAGTAAATTCGTTGCAACCAGTTCATCCTGAGTTTAAAAGGACAGCCCTGAGTTTAAAACGGCAAAAGATGCCTTCTAGGTGAAGTGCGCTACGGCTATCCAGTTGGCAACTCTCGCCTGTGTGAGGCTTGCCGAGTAGCTGATTAACAGCCAGAGTTTGGAACCAGTGATATTCACACTGCAATACGATGTAGGCACTGCAGCGCATTGCGGCGAAGCCACAGCACGAGGAAGGCAAACGGGGCCTTGGGAACTTCAAATTATGCAGTTATGCGTTTGCGTGTCCACGAAATAGTCAGCGCGACCCAGCTAACATGTAGAAGTTTAGCATAGAAGGGGGGCCCGTAATTGCTGTGTTGTGATGTGGGCCAAGCAGTTGTGTTGAAGGGGGGTAAGCATAAACTTTACACGACAACTAGACGCAGTACCGCTGGCTAGAACACTTTTGAGTCATTATTGAGTCAGTGTTTCAAATGAATTTTAATCCCTACGAGCAAGTCAAAACTCCTGTTGCAAATAAAGCAACAGGAGTTTTGAGTTGCTCGTAGAAGGGATATCGTTCTATTGTTGCAGTTGGGTCCCAAAGTTATACGCCCCGGATAGCCTCCTGCCGCTGTCTACATACAAGACTCCTGTTGCAAATAAAGCAACAGGAGTTTTGAGTTGCTTGTAGAAGGAATATCTTTCTATTGTTGCAGTTGGGTCTCGAAGTTATACGTCCCAGGTAGCTTCCTGCCGCTGTCTACATTTTCCCATCAAAGCAACAATAGGAGGAGTTGGGGTAGTGCGCTTACTTAACGGCCTTCAGACCCATCTAGCGATGATCACAGCACTATGCTGCAATGATGCCTTTCCCCCGCAACGCTCTTTAACTGGAAATTTCACTGTAGTCTACAGTCACCTCCCAGAAATTCAAAGCCCACCTAGTTAGTTCCCTTGTTCTCACCACATTGAATCCGACACTCTGAGGTCCGTGACTTGGGCACCGTATTTGATAAATATGGAAGGAAACTCTTCGCTGCCACAACGATAACTTTCTCGCTCTTCTGTTGTATCCCAGTGAATGAGGCTATGCGCTGCAGTTCGTGCACGCTCATTTCAGTCTACGGAATCTCGATGAGCTATGGGTTCGGCACAGACGGCAGCTGGAGAGGTGCAAAGGGGTTCCGTTCTAAACGCCTGTATTTATGGATCTCCCGGGAAGGGGGTACAACACTGCAAACACTGCTGAACACCACTGTCCGCCATATCAACCAGCATGCCTGACTCATTCATAGAAATCACGGCTACGAAAACGCTCAACTCCACTGTCCGAAGCATCAACAGCTGGCTCATTCATAGAAAAACTTTCCTGAATAGTCCGAATTTAGCTGTACCCTCACTAACAGGATCTACAACAGCCATAACACTTGTACTGCGTGCGTGCTGTGGCAGAGCCGGACACGTGAGGATGCTCTCCACTCCACAGTAAAAGCAAGATAAACCGTACACTCAGCACGGACTCGCAATGCGACTCGTAATGCGTCTTAAAGAACTAGCGAAATGTAGCTCCTAAACTGACTGTTCTTCGTTTCCTCAACGAAGGGACTGGCGGCACCTCGTGCACCTTCGCGGTCTCTCTACAAGCTAGCGATTGCGTCAATTTTCCGTACTACTTTTTAAAATCATCAAGTACGTTCGAGAAATGCGCACAAGCCGCGCTGTATCGACTAGATGCATCCTACTATCCTATGTAGCACTGACTGCATTTGATGAACCATGCAGGTACGGATGCAAACGGTCGGGATCTGTTTTCGCCATGAAGGCTGAACGCGTCACCCCTTTCAGGCAGTTTTTAAACCTCGTTAGAATGCAAAACACGTCAAGAAAGGTGCTAGCCACTTCACTAAAGGATGGACAAAATTAGCTCTTGCTAGCATCACATACTGTGGTGACGCAGCTTATTTCGAACAACAAAACATCATTCATCTACAGAGCTCTAAAACAACTCAACCACAGCCTGAGGCTGACATCAGCAGAAATCATAAAAGTGGAACCAGAGTGTGGACAAAAATTGAAGGCTGCGCCACATTTGGCCCTCACTGCGTGACGCCCTCTAACCAGCTGCGTAGCAAACGACAGCCAGACTTCATATTCGATACAACGGGGCGTAAGCTCTTTAGCTTTCGAGTACCAGAGCAGCTGAGCACTCCATAACAACGTCATACATGTCGGAAGCAGTACGCGGCATATTCGTACTTGGCCCGTACAATTCTCCGTTTCCCGACCACTTCCGGGTCGGCCTACTCATCTTTCTTTGAAGAAGAGCGAAAAAAAGATTCAACAGGCTTGGCTGCGGAGCAATAGGCACACCAGAACAAGTGAATACGGCCCTTTTCACATGACTAGCTTCCATGGAAAACAGGCAATCAGTTGCCTGAACCATTTTCAGAGGGTGATCCTGGGCTCAACTGAAACTTCAAGGGCTTCCCCATGTATTAGCCACACCTGCAAGAATGGGCAAGCGAATCGTCCGTACAAAACTTACCATGGACCTTAATCAGGACTTCCCCCGTGCTCGGCCCTTGCGGCTTCCGGATTACAAAACCTATAGGAACTGTTCCCCCTTCCGGAACTGCATTGAAAGCACAGTCACCAAGTCGCATGCCTCAATTTCCTGCGCAGAGCAAGGGCCCGTCAAGCTCAGCCAAAAGGCGCAAATACGGAATTTAACATGATGAGTCCTCAGCAAACAACTGGATGGCACCTCGCCATATGATGAAGCCCTCGAATGAAGTCTAGTGCTGCACCTACCTTTCCCTAAAATATCCACTGCTTTCATGCAACTAAGCAGCATTTCTGCGCCCACGACTATTACGTCACGCCGGAACTGAATGCAAGAATGAACAAGTTACAAAGCGCATTTCTGTGGCGTGCCAGCAACTTCAGCTGCTGCTTCGGTGGATCGGCTCTTGTAAATCGGGCAAGGGACGGCTTGTCTGACATGAGACTCATTGTAGCGCAAGTTATTTGGGAAAAGAAGAGCAACTTGACTTAAAATTCCTGTGCTTTTGTTGGTCTGTTAGGCAAACACACATACACAAGCACGCGTATCTACTGTCTTCCACGCTTAACTATTATCTTCGCTGTATAACTACTGCGTTCGCTTTCAAAGAAATATTGCAGATCCATCCTCATCCTTTCGAGCACAACTTTGTGGGAAACCGGGTTCCGGGGTTAGCAACAGCAGGCACGCTGTATAACAGTACACTTACCAATTCACACAGTTCAACGACTAAATGAGCTTCTTCCCCTGTTTGGGTTGTCCAATCTGTCACGAATTGACCTGCAAAGGCCACACAAATGCCAGTACAACCCTGTGGCACGCTAAATGTAGGCTCGCACTTCAAGAGCTCGCGCACGTGCGACTGGAGAAGTGCATACAAGTTGCAATCGTAAGTACTGTCCTGGCAATGCTTAGTATCTGGAAGGATTGTCCAAAGAGACTTACTGGTATTCACTCCTCCGTGAGTCAGGCAAGAACAAACTGCAGCTTGTCCAAGCCTTTGAGTAATTTCCCGTATTTTCTCTCCCATCTGAGACGCGCACAGCAGTAGGGCATCAGCCGCCGCGTTTTCAAAAACTTTCAAAAGATAGTGAAGCACACGACCCAAACGAAGTGTTCTAGGCAAAGTGGATAAAGCATAACTCTATCTATAAGCGCCGTTTGTGCGCGAGGCTGCGAAACTACGTGAAAGACAACCTTTGGAACATACTTCCCCTTCAACGTCGAGGAAAGGATGTTCCACAGTGAAGCCGAGCTGGTGGGGTGCCTTTATCCATCCGACTTCAACATTAGTCATGTGCTGGACCCAGCCCAAACCGGTGTGACCGACAAAGGCTGCAATGTCACTGGCCAGTTTATCAACTGATGAAGAACTGGCTCCTCTATCAGCTGATGAAGAACTGGCCCCTCTATCAGCTGATGAAGAACTGGCCCCTCTATCAGGTGATGAAGAACTGGCCCCTCTATCAGTAGATGCTCTATAAACAGATGAAGAGCTGGCCCCTTGTCCAGCTGGGGCAAAAATGAACCCTCTTCCAACAAATGCAGAAGTCGTAGAAGGCACTCGCTGAAGCTGCTCATAGTAACGCCTTCCCCCATATGTGGGAGCCGCTCCTGTAATTCTTTCAGTCAAGAGCCTCCACCGGCTCGTTCGTCTTCGTCTACGGGGAGCATCCGAAGGCTCGTCGTCACTGGACTCGCAGCTATCCTGAAGGGCAAGGTAACAAGGTGAAGGGCAACAGAGGCAAAAGAGTTTCTAATTTGGTGCAGAAGCCTGCGCTTGCACCTCCACTTGCACCGTATGAAGAACTCCTCCACCAAACTTACTTGAGATAAAAGCTTCTTGAACGCGCTGCGATCGTCGCCGCCCGCAAGCGCCCGCGAAGGCCTCGACAGATTCACTTGCAAGTGCGAAAAACATTTCAGAAGCAAAAAAGCAACAGAAGCAGATGCTGCGAGCGCTATAAAAAGAGGCCAAATGGCAGGCTGGCGTCGTGCACGCCGTTTCCGCAGTGCTCCCAGGTCGTAAACATGGTCAGCAGAAGTTGGCAGATCCACTCCCGGCTTCGTAATCACTTCAGAATCCCCATCTGCGTCTACCTTGGTTCTCATTATTGCACCCTGAAGCATAGCAAACTCCGCTTGTAGTCGGGAGCCAATCACCAACGCCAGCCAACAGCCCGAGTGATGCCTCCGTCATAACAATGCTCTCGAAGCATTAATGAAACTCAACACTGCCTGCACAAAGCCACTCCCTCCATTTACGCACTACCGGCAAACTGTTCTTATTTCAGTAGCGCCAGCGGGCGATTTGTGAAACTCCACAGCAAGAGGCCATTGAGAACACCAAATCGAAGCACAAAGTGAGCAAGAAACACCACCCCTACATCCTCATAACGGGTACTTGCCTCCAAATTAGGCGAAGGCGCTTGCCGAGAGCTTTGACGTTTTAGTCTTAGTATGCTCGTTGCAGCTTCAGGGGGGGTCGCATAGATTACAGTTACGCCGAGTGCCTGAAACGCTCTTACCGCAAGCCTAGGCCAGCCACCAACACCTGTCGCAAGAAAAAACAATTTCATGCAACGGCAAAACCTATTTATTCCTGTCTGATGGGAATAAAGGGCATCAAGCTCCAGACAATCCAAGACAAGCGTGCGCAAGAGCGTCCTGGTATGCGACGGGGCCTCGCGTCGCTCACACACTGCATAACCAGTCGATAGTAGACCAACAGTGACATTCCAATTAATTTGCACCTGAATTTAGCCTAAATATACGGAAAATAAGAATAAGGGCGTGACTTGCCATTGCTGCTCTATATTTCGTACGTTTGTTTCTTTGATCTCCAATACATCAGCCAACAAGACTACTTTGTGGGCAGCGACCAGTGTTCCCTTCGCTCCCCTCAGGATTCGCCTGTTCTGCCAAGCACTTGGTCAATGTAAGTAGAAAAGTAGAATTCCTAATAAGCGTTACAGTCTACGCAGGATCTCCGTAAAGCCTCAGAAGAGCTCGAGCAGAGGAGCAATTGCCTTCCAGAGTTGCCGCTTATGTAGAGCGCGAAAATTGTACGTGAAATTTAGAAGAGAGCTCTGTTTCATGTGGCCAAACACAAATTCAGTGTTTTCAGCCACAATTAGCGTAATAATATGGGAGGATTAGGCGCTTGTGCATCGCCACCTGCTGGCCACGTGTATTCGGGGGTTGCCTGTGGAGCAGTGTTTGGGTCTGGACTTTTCCCCTCTGAAAACCTATACGCACGTGGCGGTATTTGACGCAATTGTAATATTTAGACGCATTGGGTGTGTGCTTCTGGTTGCTGACGGTGTTCACGGCCAACTGGTGAGGGAGATAGGCATTGACCAGGGAGTCAACGCATGGAAGCACAGCGGTCTAGCGCCCTCTTGAAGTGTTTAAGGCAGTGCAGAGAGTATTTTAGCAAGTTTTTGAGGGCAGGCTATGCCCTGGTAGTAAAAGCTGGCTTAATTCGTCAGCCCGACGCGCTGTTTCCTGCTGTGGGGGCTGGCGATCGACTGCCAAAGGCCGGGAACAAATCATCTGGACCTCTACGAACCACAGGCACATTTCCTATCACACAAGAGCCAAGTATGATTGAAAATTTCAGTGCAGCGGAGCTGGTGAATCCCTTGCACAGGTAGCTTTGTATTTGGTCGCCTTGGCTTCCCGCGTCTCTGAAGTGAACCGCGTCTCTGAAGTGAACCTGGCATTTAAGTCAGCGTTTAGCGCCAGCCGTGTCTCAAAAAAATCTTAAATTCCTTTTTAATCTTTTTATTCGGCTTCTCTAGCAATCGGGAGCGCTTAAGATGTCAGGTTTCCGCATCCAGGCTTCTCAAGCTAAGGAGGCGCCTGGAGGCCGTCAAGGCTACTGAGAACGGACTTGGTTATGAGTTCACTGAGCAAGAAGAAAAAGAAAGAGAGAAATAACGGACGCAAATGAAGAGTGAAAGAAAATGAGACGCACAGCGAGGCGCAAAGCGAGGCAGGAGTGGCAAATGCGCGCAAACAAATTCAAAAGAATGGCAGAGAACACGAAACAACAAGGCGAAGTGGTCAACGGGGGACGGGGATACAAAGAGAAAAGTTTCAGCACACAGACGCACGACACAAGCAGAAGGGAAAAATGGCGCAAGCGGCAATAGGCAGGCCACAGCAACATAGAACAAAGAGAAGGTGCAGTAGCCCACAGAAAGGCGCCCCTACAGCCCCTGAGAACCTAGGGCTTTGGGCTAGTCGTATCCTCCAGAGGTCTCGAGTTTCTTGTTTAAGCGAGAATAGGGGTCTTTCCCCTTACCTCTTGCTCGTCTGCCGGTTGCAAGCCCTAAGGCCTGCAACAAAGCTAAATTATACTCGAGAGCAACACTAAAGCACCGCCCGACTAATAAATAATGCTAAAGAAGGGGATCCGTGCCCCCACAGGTTTCACTTGAAAACGTATCCTTACTGAGAAGCTGCTGCTGCAGGCCCCCTGTCCTAGAAGCCACTCGAATTCCTACAGCGAGGCCTGAGCTACTCTAGATGCATGCAGATCTCTGGCATTCTGCCACTTTGCCTGCGGCCATCTCCTAATTCTTTGCCTAGTTCACAGGAACACTAACTGTACTAACTTGCTACTGGCAACAACGCCGTAACAGTGACGCCAATAAAAAAGATGAAGGCGTTGGCGAAAAACCCCACATCTCCTGCATGCAGGGGAAAAGCACTGATCTCACTGGCCGCGGTGTAGATACACCTCAGCCTCAGGTGCGCAAAAACACACAAAAGTCAGTGCCAACCCTAGGAGCTCAATCGCCTTTCGCCTTCACAGTAAACTCGTTGCCCGCAGCCAGATCCGCAGCTTCGTCGTCAGGCAGCTGGCCTCGCTAGTGCTGGCCAAACAGATTCTGGGCCTGTTAGCTGCACTGCGTCCCACTGCGGCAAAGCTGCTTCGGCTTCCCAAAGATAAGCTCTTACTCACCCCATGAGCCTCGCTGCCCGCACGCACTCAACCCCTTCTGGGGGGGGAATATACTCAAAGGGCCCCTTGGGGGCCCCCTTAACTGCAGCTTGCAAGGCCTGGGGGACTCAACGGGAATGCAGTGCAGCTCACAGAGACATTCTGCTGAAGATATCCCTTGCTGCCTGCTGGCGTTGCAGCTGCAAAGCAGTTGCACTCAACGAGCACACTGTGCAAAAAAGTGACACTACAACTATAAAACCATTTGCACAAGCGAGTCGAAACCCTTTACTGCAGGAACAGGAAAAGAAGCTGCAGAAATTGGCGTTGCTGGTGCTTCTGCATCCGCCATGGCAGCTTTGCTGCTACGCGCCGGCTGTTTCCTAGCTCCGCTGGCAGTCGGTGCAGCAGCAGCAGCTGCTGCTGCAGTGTTCATGCGTTTCCCTCCGCATTAGCAGCTGTACAGCGCTCAACGTCACTAGCCAGCAGCTAGAGCAGCACCAGGAGGAGCAGCAGCCGCAGCAATAGCGAACGCTGACGTTGTGGCTACCTGAGTGCCCGTTCCTGTATTGCCATTTGCCTGAGAAGCGCAAGTTTGTCTTCTTGCGCCTTTCTTCTTTGCTGCAGCAGAAGGCGCTGCTGCTGCTGCTGCTTCTGCTGCTGCAGCAGCATGTGGATGTTCTGCAGCGTGCCCTGCCAGCCGCCGGGCGGCGACTGCCAACACCAGCTGCGAGGGCGGGGGCCCTGGCTGTAGGTGAGGATTTGGCGGGATCTCTGCAGCAGCTCTCTGGAGTACATTCTGTGGCGGTTTCCTTCCTTTTTCTTGGACTGCTGTTCCTTCTGAGTGGCCTGCTGCTCCTGTTGCTGCTGCTGCTGCTCCTTGCCCCTGTGGCCCTGCTGCTCCCACGTGTAACTGTCAAAAAGAGCCCCCAGCGGCAGCCCCCGCCGCCCCGCTGCCTCCACTTCCAAGTTGCCGCTGCTCGTGATGAGGAGCGCCCGCAGCAGCTCTGTGGCAGTGATGGAGTCCGTGTGGTCCTGGCAGCCTACGGAAACCACCAGCAGCAGCAGCAGCAGCAGCCGCAGCCGCATGAAGCGCAGCCCCACCGACAGCAGCAGCCAACCCCTGAGCAGCGGCCAGCGCCCCTCCCCACCCCTCAGCAACTGCCCACCGCGCAGCACCAGCAGCAGCAGCAGCAGCAGCAGCAGCAGCAGCAGCAGGCGCACCGAGGACTCTGTGGGGCTCGAAGGGGTCGATGATCGTCAAGAAAAGGCGCCTGCCGAGCCACCTCGCGGATCTGCCGTTGGCCAGCAAAGCCTCGAAGCTTTCGTCTTCTGCTGCAGAGCCCTCAGGCGCTGCTGCGGAGTCGCGCCAGGCCGTCTGCGGCCACGGCAGCGAAGACTTGGGAAAAGGCCGCGAGCTGAACTGCTCCGCCTTCGCAGTGGGAAACAGCGACAAGTCCTTGATGTTCAGCGTGAAGCTCGCGCCGTTGAACTGCACCGTGTAAAACCTGCGCCCACCCTAAACCCTAAACCCTAAACCCTAAACCCTAAACCCTAAACCCTAAACCCTCAGCCGGAAACCCCAGCCTCCGAGCCCAAGCCCTACACCCTAACCCTGAAGTGGAAGCCCCAGGAGCGGGGCTCCAAACCCTCAACTTTAAAGCGGAAACCCCAGGCTCTGAGCCCCAAACCCTAAACCCCAAACCCTAAAGCGGAAACCCAGGATTTGAGCCCGAAACCCGAACCCTGAGCTCCACACCCTCGACAACAGGCTTTGACACCGAAGCCCCTCACCCTGAACCTGAAAACCTAAACCCTAAACCCTCATAACCCTAGAATCTTGCTGCAGACCTGGCTGCGCTTTTAGCTGCTTGTGGCCAGCTCAAAACCCCAAAAACCCCAAGCCCTAAACACCCCAGCCTCTTCTCCCCAAACCCTACCTGAAAAACGCCCGCAGCAGATCCAGCAGCCGCGGCCTCGGGCCCTGCAGCAGCACAACAGCCCCCAAGACAGCAGCAAGCTGCTTCCGCAGCTCTGGGGAGTTGGGGCTGGCCGGAAGCTCCGGGTGGGCAAAGACAATGGCCTTAGAGGCCTGCCTGATCTTTTGGAGGGTTTGTGCAGCTGCTGCTGCTGAGGGCAGCTGCCCCAGGCCGTGGCCGTAGCCGCTCATGCGAAACGCTGCAGCAGTTGCTGCTGCTGCTGCTGCTGCTGCGCTCGCCATCAGCAAGTGCCGGCTGTAAGCCTCGGTCGACAAACCCTCCAGGTCCTCGGGCCACTTGGAGCCGCCGCAGCCGCTCCAAGGGCCACACCGGCACATATCGCTGTTGCTGCCGTCGCTGCTGCTGCTGCTGCTGCTGCTGCCGTCGCTGCTGTTGCTGCTATCGCTCCGCGCCACAGAAACGTAAGTGGAAGACAAAGGCCTGTTGAGTCCCCTCTCCGGGTCAAAAAAATAGACATCTGACGCAGAGTCCTCCGGCAGGGCATTCAAAGGGTATGGGACTAAGCCCCCGCACGCGGAGCAGCGTTTCTGCTGCTGCTGCTGCTGCTGCTGCTGCTGCTCCCCCGCGTGCTGCTGCTGCTGCTCCTCCTCCTGCTCGTGCTGCGGCAGTCGCAGCTGGAAATTCGGAAGCAGAGGCAACCACGTGGGGTCCCCCAGGGCCCAGTAAATGTCGAGCAGCTGCTGCCAAGTCCCTTGCTGGTCGGGAGAGCAATTCAACTGCTGCTGCTTCTGCTCCGGCAGCAGCTCCAGCTGCTGCTGCTGCGGCTGAAAGAGACAACGCTGCAGGAAATAGACCCCTGCCAGCTGCCAGGAGTAGCTGTTAGTGAAGCCCTTAGCCCCGTCACTGCGAAGAAGTAGCACAGCAAGCCGCAGCAGCAGGCGCTGCAGCTAAGGCAGCAAAGCTAGCCAGCAGCAGCAGCAAAAGCGGACATAGCAGCAGCCGACTGCCGAGCCTCCTGCGGCACCCGCAGTTTCCCAAGCTCACTCGCGCGCACGCGTAGCAGCACCGCCGCACTTGCAGGTGCTGCAGCAACAGCAGCAAAAGCAGCAGCAGCAGCAGCAACCTACCCTACGTCTCTCCTTTTCACCCAGTACTTCAGCAGCCTCAGGAACTGCTGCACTTCCGGGCCGCAGCCAACGCTGTAGGCCCTCATGAGCCTCGAGTTGTGGAGGGGGCCCACGTGGTTGAAAGTGAGGTCGCATTCGCCGAAGGAGATCAGAGGCACCACGCGGCGCTGCTGCTGCTGCTGCTGCTGCTGCTGCTGCTGCTGTGGGTCGCTGCTGCTGCTGCTGCTGCGGTGCTGCTGGTGGTAGTGGTCGCCGCAGTCCGCGTCTGCCGCCGCTGCTGCAGCAACTTCGAAGGAGAAGCTCCTCACTGTGCAGGGCGCCATTGAATCCGAGCAGTAGCCATCTTGCAGCCACGGAATCTCTACAGCAACAGCAGCAGCAGCAGGAACAACCGCAGCAGCACGTGCTGCTGCTGTCTCCGCCGTGGGCCGTTCACGGAGGAACGGGAACCGCCGGTTTCTCTGCATCAGCAGCAACAATACAGCAGCAACACTGCAGCAGCAGCATAAGCAGCAGCAAGGATCAAGCGACCCCACGACTGGCCGCTCCTTCCTCCCTCTTCACAGCAGCAGCAGCAACAGCAACCGCAGCAGAGGTAACATGCGTAAACTACTCCCACTCTACCAGCAACAGCAGCAACAGACGCAGCAGCCGCAGCAGCAGCCGCAGCAGCAGCTGCAGCAGCTGCAGCACCCGCAGCTGCAGCACCCGCAGCAGCAGCCGTAGCCCCAGCAGCTCACGCGTTTGATGGTGTTTGTGAGCCGAGTCTCGACAGCAGTGAACGGCAGCCGACAGAGGCTGTTGCTGCGGGCGGGCGTTGCCCCACGGTGGCGTTTTGCTGCCGCTTCTGCTGCGCTGCTGCTGCTGCTGCTGCTGCTGCTGTCGAGCTCCGCGTCACTCTCCGCGCCCGAGGGATGGGGGCCCCTCAGCGCAGGCCATTTGATGCGCACAAGAGGAAATCTGGCAAGTTCAGAAAAGCTAACTTGGGGGCCCCCCAGCAGCTCCTGCTGCATGCAGAAGGGGGGCCCCAGCCGCAGCAGCAGCCGCTCAGCAGCACAGGCCATTTTCCGGCCCGCAGCAATAGAGGAGAAGCGAAGAACAGCTTCTTTGTTGTCCGCAGCAGCAGGCAGGTCTGCTTCCGCCTCCTCAGCTGCTGCTGCTGCTGCTGCTGCTGCTGCTGCTGCTGCGTCTTCTGCCTCCGATGCGTTATCGCTCTCGTCTGCTGCGTCGCTCGGGACGCATAGCTGCTCCTCCTCGCGCGCCTCCTCTTGCTGCTGCTCTTCCTGCTGCTGCTCTTCCTGCTGCTGCTCTTCCTGCTGCTGCTCTTCCTGCTGCTGCTCTTCCTGCTCTTCCTGCTGCTCCTCCTGCTGCGAGTCTTCTGGTCCCGCAAGGCGGTTCCCAATGGTTCGCCCTTTGCTCTGGAAATACAACACAGAGACGCCGAAGACACAACAGCAACTCTGTCCACTCTACCCCTGCTGCTGCTGCAGCAGCAGCAGCAGTTGCAGCAGCTGCAGCAGTAACCGCAGCGAGTGGAACAGCAGCAACAGCAGCAAAAAAGCTGACGCACCGCCCATGGTTGAATCTTGAGAACAGCTTTCGGCTGCTGCAGCAGCCAATCTGCCTGCTGCTGCTGCAGCGCAGCAGGAAGCAGCACCCCCAAGTCAATGTCGCTGTTGCTGACAGCAACGCCGGTGGCTGCAGAGCCGCTCAGCAGCGGCCGGCAGCAAAATAAACCCTCGCAAATAAAGCTAGACAGCAGGTAGCTCTGAAAACGTAGCAACCAAACCCTAAACCCTAAACCCTAAACCCTAAACCCTAAATCCCGATTCCTGGTCGATGGAAACCACTTAAAGCCCGCTACCTCTTAAAGGTGCACAAATTAATCAAGAACTCGCGCTTTGGGCTGCGCCTGCTGCTGGAGCAAAGGCTTACACGAACAAGGGCCTCTATCTGCTGCTGCCGCAGCGCCAGAGAGTCAGCGAGCCGCTGCAGCTGCTGCTCCGTCTCGGAGCTTTCTGGACAGTCGCCAGAAGCAGCAGCAGCAGCAGCAGCAGCAGCGCCTTCGTCGGCCTGCTTGGACAGACTGAAGCTCAGCCGATCACAAGGGCTGACGCTAAAGGCGAACAACCTGCAGCAGCAGCAGCAGCACCTTGGCAGCAGCGGCAGCTAGGTAGCAGCAGCATAGCATCACTTCGGCAGCAGGCGGGAGGGAAGCAAGCGAGGAGGGCGTGGCCAACAGACAGGCAGCAACAGCAGCAACAGCAAAGCGAGGGAAGGAGCTGCAGCCCAGGCGACGCTGTTTCTGCCCTGCTGCTGCTGCTGCTGCAGCAGCTGCAGCAGTGGCAGCAGCAAGACAGAAACAGCGCGACCTCAGCAGCTGACTGCGCCCAAGAGAGCCCAAGCCAGAGAGCAGCAGCAAACGGAGACCACTCAGGAGCAAAAAGCAAGAAAAAGATGAAAAAATGAAAACAGAGTTTTGAAAACTTACGCAAATCTGTCGACAAAGGACTTGGCCACTCGCCGGCGCTCCACAGCGCACTTCACAACAGCCCACAGCGCCTGCTGCTGCAGCGCGTCGAGCTGCTGCAGCTGCAGCTGCAGCTTCTCCAGCAGCGACCCCACATAAACGAAGTCTGTGATGCTGACATCCAGGCGAAAGGCTTCGTTTTTGCGGGGCCCGTGAGCAGCAGCAATGTCGATGCGGCAGAACAGCAGCAGCACCTGCGCGCAGCAGCAGCAGCAGCAAGAGATGCAGCAGCACCCTCCTCGACAGCGCCAGCAAATCCTGACGCGCAGCAGGCGCTTTAAACCAACACGCAGCAGCAACAGCAGCAGCAACAGCAGAAACAAGAACAAGGCTTGCGTCGCCATCAGCAAAAACAGCAGCAGCAGCGCCAAAACTGTCGCCAGCACCGCTGGTATTCCCTCAAGCTGCCGCTGCAGCAGCAGCAGCATCAGCAATGGCAATATCAGCAGCAGCACGCCCCCCGCTGCAACGTCCGCAGCAACAGCAGCAGCAGCAGCAGCACGACGAGCAGCGGCAGCGTCGCAGCTGCAGCCACCCCACAGCAAAAGCTGCCATGCCGACGAGGTCACGACAGCAAGCCCGAGCTGCACCAAAACCAGCAGCAGCAGCAGCAGCAGTTCCCCCTGCGCAGCAGCAGCAATAGCAGCAGCAGCAGCAGCAGCAGGTACCCGAAGCACGAAGTCCACTGCCTCTCGCTTGGGCCTGACAGCAATGAGAGAAGGAAATGCTGTGCCTGGGAAGGCCAAGTGGCGAAGGGCCCCCAGCAGCTGCTGCTTCAGTTTTGCTTCTGCTGCTCCTCGCAGCAAAATGGCCAAGTCCACTTTTCGCTTTATGCTGCTGCGCTGCACCAGGGGCTCCAGCAGCAGCAAAATCCCCCGCTCCAGCCCCCCCAGAAACGGCAGCGGCAGCAAGCAGCAGCAGTACAGGCTCAGCAACTGACACGCAGCAGCAGCACACCAAACACTCGCACGCAACACTCAAACAAACCTAATGCAGCAGCTGCTCCTGCTGCAGCAGCTGATCCTGCTGCAGCAGCTGCTCTTGCTGCAGCAGCTTCTCCTGCTGCAGCAGCTGATCCTGCTGCAGCAGCTGCTCTTGCTGCAGCAGCTGCTCCTGCTGCAGCAGCTGCTCCTGCTGCAGCAGCTGCTCCTGCTGCAGCAGATCTTCCTGTTGCAGCAGCTGGTCCTGCTACAGCAGCTGGCCTCGCCGCAACAGCAGTTGGTCCTGCTGCAGCAGCTGGCCTTGCAGCAGCAGCAGTTGGTCCTGCTGCTGCAGCTGGCCCTGCTGAAACAGCCGGCCCTGCCGCAGCAGATGCTCTCGCTGCAGCAGCTGGTTCTGCTGCAGCAGCTGGTTCTGCTGCAGCAGCTGCTGGCATGGCTAGCAAAAGAGGAAGCTAGGTGGACAAACGCCGGCTTAGGGCCTTCTGCTGCTGCGGTTGCTGCTGCAAAAGGCGCAGGGCCAAGTGCAGCAGCAAAACACGCAGCAGCAGCAGAAGCCAAAAAGCAGCGCTTCGCAGCAGCAGCAGCAGCCACGCGCCAGCTGCAGGTGCAGCCGACAAAGTATTGCACCAGCAGTCGCAAAAGCAGCAACTGCTGCCGTCGCAGCAGCAGCAGCAGCAGCAGCAGCAGCAGCAGCAGCAGCAACCTACTTCTTCACTCTGGGACTGCAAGTAGTGGTTCAATAAGAGCTTCCGCAGCTTCAGGTCTGGTGGCTGCTCGTTTGCTGCAGCAACACAGCCTGCTGCAGCAGTGCCTTCCGTAAAGCTAACCACGCGCAGCACGTGCGACTGCTGCCGCTGCTGCTGCTGCTGCTGCTGCTGCTGCTGCTGCGGCAGCCGCTGCAGGCTCTTCGAGCCCCCTTGCTCCAGAGCTTCGTCCCGCTGCAGCACCCGCAGCACGCGGCCCCTAAACTGCAGGCAGCCGCCGGACTGCGGCGCACTTTGCTGCTGTCGCTGCTGCTGCTGCTGACGCTGCTGCTGCTGCTGACGCTGCTGCTGCTGTTGGCGCTGCTGCGCTTGCTGCTGCTTCGGAGGCTGCTGACATTGCGGAGGCTGATGAGGTTGCTGCTGCCGCTGCTGACGTTGCTGCGGGTGCTGGAGTTGCTGCTGCTGCTGGCGCTGCTGCTCCTGCTGGGGCTGCTGCTGTTGACGGCGCCGTCCCTGCTGTGGTTGCTGCTGCTGCTGCTGCTGCTGCTGCTGCTGCTCTGGCTGCTCCTGACGATGCTGTGAATCCTGCGATTGTGGCTCCTGCTGCTGGCGCTGCTGTGTCTGCTTTTGTTGCTGCAGCTGCTGACGCTGCTTCGGCTGCTGAAACTGCTGCGGCTGCTGCGACTGTTGCTGCTGCTGACGCTGCCGTGCCTGCTGCGGTTGCTGCTGCTGCTGCGGCTGCTGCGGCTGCTGCTGCTGCTGCTGCGGCTGCCGGCTCGAAGCCCGCTGCAGCTGCCTCTTTGTTAGCTGCCGCTGCTCACTCTGCTGATCCTGATTTTGCTGCTGTTGCTGCTGCTGCTGTTGTTGGCGGTGATGCTGGTGCTGCTGCTCCCGCTGCACCTGTTGTTGCCGACGCGGCTGCTGCTGCTGTTCCTTCTGCTGCTGCTGCTGTTGCTTTTGTTCCTCTACAGGCCTCCCGCATTCTTGGAGCTGCTGCTGGTGTCGCTGCTGCTGCTGCTGCTGCTGCTGCTGTGGTTGTTGCTGCTGCCGTCGCTCCTCCCTCTGCTGGCGCGGCGTCGCAGAACCTGACTCAGACCGATCTGGCCGTTGCTGCTGCTGCTGCTGCTGCTGCGTCTTCTGCTGCTGCTGCTGCCGTCGCAGTTGCTGCTGCTGGCGCTTTAAATCTCGCTGCTCCCTCTGCTGCTGCCGCTGCTGCGTCTGCTGCCGTTGCAGTGGCTGCTGATTCTGGTGCTGCCGCTGCAGCTGCTGCTGAGGTTCTTGCTCCTCGAATGGCCCATGGCCCTCCTGTTCCTGCGGGTGTTGCTGCTGCTGCTGCTCTTGCTGTCGCTCGTGCTGCTGCCTCGGCGCCCGTTGCTGCTGCTGCTGCTGCTGCTGCTGCTGCTGCAGACTCTGCTGGGAGTCGGAGGGATGCCCAGACTGCGGCCTCCGATTTCGTATGGGCTGATGAGGCCGCTGGCGATGCTGCACTTGCTGCTGCTGCTGCTGCTGCTGCTGCTGCTGCTGCTCTCCCTGGCGGCCAAGACGCGAAGCTTGTCCTTGCTGCTGCTGCAGCACCTCCTGCGGCTCCGGCTGCAGCAGCGGCCTGACGCTAAGGTCGTCGCCCTGCTGCAGCGCCATTGCGCTGACGGAGTGTCTTCTTGCTGCTGCAGCAGCAGAAGCAGCAGCAATTGCTGCTGCGCCTGCTGCCCCTCAAAGGCTCCTCAGCCCCGACAGAGAAGCCCCCTGACGGATCAGCTGCTGCGTCCTCAAGTCATAAAGATAAGCAAGAGCTGCGGCTGCAGCAGCTAAGAGCAGCAGCAGCAGCGCAGCAACTGCACACTGGACGAGACGCCAGGGTGTACGCGCAGCCCGAAGGGGCGAAATAGCGGAAAGTCAAAAGAAAATTGGCTACAGACCTCACTAAAAACAAGAACCTGCGCTGCTGCTGCTGTAGTTGCTGCTGCTGCTCTTTATATAGTTCCTTTTTGCTGCTCTGCCTGCTGCTGCTCACGGTGGTCTTGCTGGTCAAGTGTTGCTGCAGGGCTGCATGCAGCAACGAAAACTTGAAGTAGCGCGAATGCCGGTGTCTTCTGCTGCAATTATTATTAGTTCTGCTGCAGCAACGACAAGAACAACGGCAGCAACGGCAGCAGCAACAGCAGCAGCAACTGCTGCAGCAGCAGCAGGGAGGCCCCGCTGCAGAACACGCACGGCACTACGGGCTGCCAAGAACAACAGCTTCGATGGTGGCTGCAGCTGCTGCCTGGCAGTCGGTGGTACGAGGTGGCATTTCCCCGGCAATTCGTGCTGCTGCTGCGGCTGCTGCTGCTGCTGCTGCAGCTGCTGCTGGTTGTGGTCCCACCCTAACACTTTGCTGCCTGCAGCCGACGCAGCAGCGCTCTTGCCGCCACTACAGCAGCAGCCTTGGCAGCAGGGAGGGCCCGCAGGGGCAGGCAGCAGCAGCACACCCAGCAGCAGCAGAAGACCCAGCAGCAGCAGCGGACCCAGCAGCAGCAGCAGCAGCAGCAGCAGCAGCGCGTCTGCCGTCGGCGCAGCTAGTAGGCATTGACTTCCTGCCTTCTGCAATCCCCCAGCTGCCAGCGCAGCTGCTTGCTGCTGCAGCAAGACGTTTGCTGCTGCAGGGCATTGAAGACTCGGAAGCCTGGCAGCTGCTGGGGGCAAGAGCAGCAGAGACGGCGCAGCAGCTCTCGCTGCAGCACTGTGCTGCAGTCCTCAAGTGTACGTACACGCTGCTGCTGCTGCTGCTGCTGGCCTTGCTGCAGGACCTTGAGGCAAAGTAAAAGAGACACGGAAGCAAACCAATTGCTGCTGCTGCTGCTGCTGCTGCTGCTGCTTCTTAGGTTTTGCTGCTAGGAGATACCGGGACTTCTGCTGCTTCAATGCAGTAACGAGCCGATTAACGGATATTGTGCGTCATCATTTGCTGCTGCTGCTGCTGCTGCTGATCTGTGCCTGGGTTTTCCCTTTGGCGCTGCTGCTGCTTCTCCTGTCTTTTGAGCTATGCTGCTGCTGCTGCTGCTGCTGCTGCTGTTACATACGCTCGTTTGCGCTCAGTGTGTGGAGTGCTGCTGCTGCGCTTTCTCCCTGATTATTCTGACCTGTTTTCCCGCTGCTGCCGCTGCTGCTGCTGCCGTTGCTGCTGCTGCTGCTGCTGCTGCTGCTGCTCCTTAAAGGCAGCAAACTTGAGTGGCGCATGCAGGCCCCTGCTGCTTTTGCTGCAAAAGAGGCTTCTGCAAATTGCCCAGAGCCTTAAGCCCAAAGACCTCGCCAACGCCGCGCACGCCCTGGCCAAGCTGTCAGTCTGCTGCTGCTGCTGCTGCGCTGCTGCTGCTGCGCTGCTGCTGCTGCTGCTGCTGCCACTGTTGTTGTTGCTGCTGCTGTTTTTTGTGGCCGTTCGCGTTGAGGGGAACGGTGGCTCGCGTGCGCATTCGCCGGAGGGCGTCTGAAGGATGGGAAACTCCGGGACTGCTGCTGCTGCTGCTGCTGTTGCTGCTGCTGCTGCTGCTGCTGCTGCAGACATGTGCGCGATGAGGCCCTCTACAAGGCAATCGCGGGTAAGTGAGAGACCCCCTCGTGGTTTGCTTCCGGCTGTCTTCGCTTCTTTATTCTGTTTGCTGCTGCTGTACTCTGCTGCTGCTGCTGCTATGTTTGCTGCTGCATTGCTGCTGTGCTGCTGATCTGCTGCTGCTGCTGCTGGCTCTTGGCGCCCAGCTGCTGCTGTTGCTGCTCGTGTCTCGAGTTGGCTCTTCGCCTCCGCAGCAACAGCTCAGGCTTTAGTGCCGCCTGATATGGGGCAGCTGCCACTCGGGGTTTAGGGTTTAGGGTTTAGGGTTTAGGGTTTAGGGTTTTCCAGGATTCAACTGTCTGAGGTGTGCCTGCAGATGCGTTGGTGGCCAAGGTTTCCCTCTTGACGCCCATGGGGCTAGCCAAGACTGCAACAGCACTGGCATGGTCTGCTGCTGCTGCTGCTGCTGTTGCTGCTG
>NW_013652012.1:62500-75000 GCF_000499385.1 Eimeria necatrix
AGCAAGTGAAGCAAAGGAAAGAATAAGCAGCAGCAGCAGCAGATATCAAGCGTCCCAGTAGCAGCAGCAGCAGCCACAAGGCACAGCCGCCGCCGCAGCAGCAGCAGCAAAAAGACGAGCAGCAGCAACCAGCGCCCCCAGAAAAGGAAGAACAAGCAGCGGCAGCTACCAGAAACCCCAGCAGCAGCAGCAGCAGCAACTTTAAATGTTTAAACTTTTAAAATCAATTAGACAATTAAAAATATAAACTAGACTTTAAAAAATGCAGCAAAAGTAAATAAATAAAATCAAAGAAGCAAAAGAAGAAGGCAGCAGCAGCAGCAGCAGACATGCTGCGGAAAGTAGAAAAGTGAGCAGCTGCATGTTTCAACTTGTCTTTCAAAATGGACAATTAAATGATCAATTTAATTTAATTAATTGAATAAAATAAAAAGAATTAAAAGGATTTAAAAATATTTAAAAAGAAAAAGAAAACTCACTTGCACGTCGCCTATGTTCCGCTGAATTTCCATCAAGTCGCACACTGAGCCCTTTTCAAGGCTTTGCACTTCCTGAACCCAAACCCTAAACCCTAAACCCTAAACCCTAAACCCTAAACCCTAAGCCCTAAGCCCTGCCCTGCTGGGGCGGCGCCAGGCTCGTTCTCTCGCTGTCTGAGACGCTGCGGCTTTGGGGGCAGCAGCTGACCCGCAGCCGCACTCTAGGGCTTAGGGTTTAGGGTTTAGGGTTTAGGGTTTAGGGTTTGGGGTTGCTTCACCTCGATAAACGACTGATACCGCTGCAGCAGCTTCAGCATATCTCCCCCTGCAGCATCTGGGGCCACTCTTTCTACTAGGGGCAGCGCCAGGCCTTCCGCTGTACGTACACCGCAGCACACGGCACGCAGGCAAGCTGCCCCTCCAGCAGCAGCAGCAGCAGCAGCAGCAGCAGCAGCAGCAGGAGCAACCGCTACAGCAACAGCAACAGCAGAAACGCGGCAGCAAAACTAGTCCCCACAACTTCGAGGTGAATCCTCTTGGTCGCTGTCGCCAATCGCGAAAACTGAAGAAGCCAATCCTCCCTGCAGCAGCCGCAGCAGCAGCAGCGGCACAGCAGCAGCAACAGCAGCAGCAACAGCAGCAGCAACACACAGCTGCCTGAAAGTGCGCTGCAGAAAACTTGCGAATGGTGAGCGCAAACGAAGCCGCAGCACCCAACGGGATGGGACTAGCAGCAGCAGCAGCAGCAGCAGCAGCAGCAGCAGCAGCAGCAGCAGCAGCAAAGACACACCTGCTGCCGGTGAGGGAATCCGCAAATATCTACAGCGGTTCTGGGGCCCTCAAAAGCCTCATCGTGGTGGTTTTGGTGCTGCTGCTGCACAGCTGGCGTGTCTGCTGCTGCTGCTGCTGCAGTTTCTTGGTCCGACGAGAGTGCTGTGTCGCTTTGCTGCTGCGCCCCCAGCGCGCCGCCGTCCTGCTGCTGCTGCTGCTGCTGCTGCTGCTTCGACAGGTTTTGTTTTAAAGAAAGTCCTTTCAAAGAACAACTTATTGATGCCAACTTCAGCGAAGAAGACCGCCGGGCTTGCTGCAGCTTTTGTGACAGCAGCGTCTGCAGCGCCTCGCCGCGCGACACCCCCGGGGAGGATCCATCAGCAGCAGCAGCAGCAGCAGCAGCAGCTGCTGCTGCTGCTGCTGCTGGTGAGGATTGGTCAGTTCCTGCTGCTGTGCTGCTGCTGGCGCTGGGGCTATCCCATGCCCTGCACGCTTGCCTGCCAGAAGGCCCCGCTGCTCCTGCTGCTGCATCTGCCGCTGCATCTGCTGCTGCTGCTGCTTCTGCTGCTGCACCTGCTGCTGCTTCTGCTGGCACCTTGAGAGCCTCAGGACCTCCAGAAGCTCCTCGACTAAGCAAAGAGGAAAGAAGACTTGATGCTGCAGTCATGGTGCTGGCCACAGAGCTGGTTCGCCTGAAGCCTTGCTGCTGCTGCTGCTGCTGCTGCTGCTCCTGCTGCAATTGCTTTGGATCCTGCTGCTGCTGCTGCTCGGTTGGCTGGCCGTCAGGGCCTAAAGCGGGCTCCGAAACTTTCCCGGAGGGCGATCCTGCTGCAGCAGCTGCTGCTGTTGCTGCTGCACCTGCTGCAGTGTGCAGCACCCCACGGAGGCTGCTGCCGAAATCTTTAGACACGCCCTTTGTGGCCTGCAGGGCAGCGTGTCTGAGCAGCAGCAGCAGCAGCAGCAGCAGCAGCAACAGCAACAACAGCAGCAGCAAGTGGCGACAGCTCTAAAGCCCAAACAAAAGCAGTCTTTCCCAGCAGCTGTGCGGCCGGGGTGTCAGCGGCACAGCAGCAGCAGCAGCATCAGCAGCAAAAACAGCAGCAGCAGCAGCTGCAACAACAGCAGCAGCAGCAACACGAGCAGCAGCAGCAAAAAAAGGTTGGCAGCCCTACAGTGTGCTGCCGATCTGCTGCGTGTGGCCTGCCGAGGAGGCGACAAGCTTTGCTGCTGTCTCCCTGGCTCTGTCTTTCCAGTTCTGCAGCGCTGCTGCTGCTGCTGCTGCTGCTGAGCTGCCCGAGCCCTTTGCCGGCGAGAAGCCGTTGTCTTCTGTGAGGAGGCGCTCACACAGCTGCTGCGCCTCCATCGCCCTGCACAGGCCTGCAGCAGCAGCAGCAGCAGCAGCAGCAGCAGCAGCAGCAGCAGCAGCAGCAATAACAACAGCGTGGGCTTTCTTAGCAGCAAAGAAGAGAATAGACCCCTCAGTCACAGGCAGCAAAAGGCAGGCACTCGCTGCAGGGGAAACAGCTGCAGCCACCTGCTGCTGACGCAGCAGTGGCAGCAGCAGCAAAAGAAGTTGCTGCTGCTGGAGTGCAGCAGCACTGACGTCGCAGCAAGCCTTACCCTCCCAGCCTTCGCTGAGAATGCTGACGCGCGGGAAAAACTGCTGCAGCAGCAGCCCAGAAAGCACAGCAGCAGGGTCACCTTCTGACCCTTCTGCTGCTGCTGCTGCTGCTGCTGCTGCTGCTGGCGAGCCGCAGCCGCTGCTGGGGTCTGCTGCGCTGCCCAACAAGCAGATGGCCTTCCCCCTGACGATTTCGCAGCAAAGGAGAAGGCCCTCGAGCTCCCGCGCCTCTCTATCGTCCTGCTGCCGCTGCTGCTGCTGCTGCTGCTGCTGCTGCTGCTGCTGCTGCTGCTGCTTCTTGCTGTAGGACAGCAGCATGTCCCCGCTCACTGGCATGGCCCCACGGATGCGGCGGCTTTGTGCTGCATGCACAGCTTCGAAGGTGCGGCAGTCGAGCAGCACAAATTCTGTTTCTGCCAGCAGCAGCACGGCAGTGGTTTCCAGCAGCAGCAGCTGCTGCTGCTGCTGCTGCTGCTGCGGCTGCGGTTCGGCGAGCAGCAGACCGGGAATCGTCAGAGGCAGCCCAGGCTGCAAAGCTAGCACCAGCACCAGCCAGTCCAAGACGCTGCGCTGCTGCTGTGGCTGCTGTTGCCCTTGCTGCTGCTGCTGCTGCTGCTGCTCGTGCTGCTGCGGCTGTTTCTGCTGCTGCAGCTGCTGCTGCAGCTGCTGCGTCTGCTGCGTCTGCTGCTGCTGCTGCTCGGGCTCAGCCTCCTCCGGCGCAGGCGAGGGAGCCATGGGAATGTCTGGGGTGCTGTCGCCGCTGCAGCTGCTGCTGCCGGAGCTTTCATGGGCTACATCAGTAGTAGCCGTTTCTGGGGAGTCCGTCAGTCCTGCTGCTGCTGCTGCGTCTGCTGCTGCTGCTGCTGCTGCGTCTGCTGCTGCTTCCCTCCCAAGCAGCTTGTCAGCCATATACGGCATCTGCTCGAAACTCCCGTGAAGGGAAATGTTGGTGGGCCCGGCCTCGGGCTGCGCCCTGCACTCCTCCCGTTGCTGCTGCCGCAGCACCTCCTGCTGCCGCTGCTGCTGCTGCTGCTGCTGCTGCTGCGCTGCTGCAGACCCTGGAGAGCCTCCGCGGGCCAGCTGCTCCCTCAGACCTTTCAGCTGCGCCTTCAGCGTCGCGCGCAGCACCAGAAAGCGGCAAAGCGAGGCCCCATCAATCAGCGGCGACAGCGCGCCTGCAGCAGCAGCAGCAGCAGCAGCAGCAGCAGCAGCAGCAGCAGCAGCAGCAAGAGCAGCGGCACCGACGGGAGATGCAGTGGCATCGAAAGGCAGTGCTGTGGTAGGAAAACGCTGGAGGCGAATCTGCTTGGGCGTCGCAGTGCACGCGTTGGCAGCAGCAGCAGCAGCAGCAACAGCAGCAGCAGCGCAAACGACGCTGCAGCACAGCACGCATAGCCTGCGGGTGCAGCAGCAGCGCCAGCAGCAGCAGCAGCAACTGCGGCAGCAAAGGCTCTTACTGTCTCTGGGGCCTCTGGAAGACTGCAGGCTGAAGTTGAGAAGACAGTCAGGTGTACGTACACCTAAAAGCGCCGCCTGCTGCCACCAGGCTCTTGCTGCTGCTGCTCCCCGCTGGGGCGTCTTTGCTGCTGCTGCTGCTGCGTCCGCAGCAGCCTTTTCGGCTGCAGCGGAGTCAGCAGCAGTCGCTGGAGCGGCCACAGGCTGCTGTGCTGCTGCTGCTGCTGCAGTGGCGCCTGCGCCTGCAGCAGCAGCAGCAGCAGCAGCAGCAGCAGGGAAGCGAAGCTTTGCGCCAAAGTGCAGAAACGACAGCAGCTCAGCAGCAGAAGAGCAGCAGCGCAGCGAAGGCCCGTTAGCAATGATGAGAGCCACCACCAGCATGAGCCCCCTGCACCGCAGCAGCAGCAGCAGCAGCAGCAGCAGCAGCAGCAGCAGCAGCAGCACTAAGTCCAAAGCGCCTTGCCCTTAGCTGCTGAGTCTTCCACGAGACGCGGACGAGGCCCTTAGCGTTTAGGGCTTAGGGTTTAGGGTTTAGGGTTTAGGGTTTAGGGTTTAGGGTTTGGCGGGGGGTGTACGTACGCGTGGGGTTCTTTGATGAGGGCGAGGTGGCGCCACAAGGTGTCGAGACACTGCAGCTTCTCTTCCAGAGTTTCTTCTTCTTCAGCAGCAGCAGCAGCAGCAGTTGCTGCTGCTGCTGCTGCTGCTGCTGCTGCTGCTGTTTCTGTGGGAGCCTTGGTGATGAAGCAGCGCGCAGCGAAGCCCGTGCCCAGCCAGTGTGCTGCCAGCGGCAGCAGCGAGAGACCCTGCTGCCGCTGCTGCTGCTGCTGCTGCTGCTGCTGCTGCAGCTGCCCCGCCAACGCTGGGTAGTGGTACTGCAGCAAACTCCAAAGTTGCAGCTCCATCTCAGCCCGCTGCTGCTGCCGCTGCTGCTCTAGCTGCTGCAGCTGCTGCTCATCTGACCGCAAAGCAGCCACTACAGACGAGAAGCAGGAACCACCGCTGCTGCCCAAGGGGTGTGCTGCTGCTGCTGCTGCTGCTGCTGCTGCTGCTGGGGGAGGGTCATCATCCAGCAGCACGTCTTCTAGTTCGTCGCTTTTGCTGCTGCAAGAAGTACGCCGGGAGGACCCAGCTGCTGCTGTTGCTGCTGCTGCTGCTGCTGCTGGGACCGCACCCGGGGCTGCTGCTGCTGCTGCTGCCGAGGCTGCTGCTGTTGCTGCACCGGGAGCTGCTGCTTGCTGCCCGTTTGCTAACTGCTGCTCCTGCTGCTCCTGCTGCTCCTGCTGCTCCTGCTGCTCCTCCTGCTGCTGCTGCTGTCCCTTCAGTTGCTGCTGTTCTTGCTGCAAGCGCTGCCTGTACACCGCAGCAGCAAAAGCACGAGACACCGGAGGGTATTCGAGCGGGTCTTGCTGCTGCTGCTGCTGCTGCTGCTGCTGTTCGAAGGCAGAAGCAGCTGCTGCTTCGACGCCGTTGCTGCTGCTGCTGCTGCTGTGGGGCAGGTCTTCTGCCTTGGTCCGCAGCAGCAGCAGCAGCGCAGGAGACGCCAACTGCAGCACAGCAGCATGCAGCAGCTCGCAGCGCCTTTTTGCTGCTGCTCCTTTAAACACCGCGAGGCAGCTGACTGCAGCAGCAATCAGCGCCAGGCCTACACAGAGAAGCAGCAGCAGCAAGCAGCAACAAGCAGCACAAGTAAACGGGCAAGAAGGCTTTTGCTGATGCTGCGCTGCTGCTGCTGCTGCGCTGCTGCTGCTGCTGCTGCGCTACTGCTGCGGCTAGTGCTGTGGCGCCTGTGCTGTGCTGCTGCAGCTGCTCTGCCCTTGCTGCTGCTGCTGTGCTGCTGCTGCTGCTGCTGCTGCTGCTGCACCTGGGGTGTACAGACAGCTGAACCGCACGCAGTAGTCCTCCACTAGTCGCCGCACGCGGCTGACGTCGAGGGCCTCTTCGCAGTCTGCTGCAGCAGGCCCGAGGAAGCCTTGCTGCTGCTGCTGCTGCTGCTGCTGCTGCTGCTGCGCTGCAGTGAGGACGTCTAGGTCGTGCTGCAGCAGCGCCGCCTCGTCGCTCATAAAAGAGTGCAGCGAGGGCGGGGGAGACAGAGAGCAGTCTTCTTCTGCATCCAGCAGCAGCAGCAGCAGCAGCAGCTATTCATTTGCTGCTAGATTCAGCAGCAGCAGCAGCAGCGAGCTCAACTGCAAGTGCAGGCAGCAGCAGCAGCAGCAGCGAGCTCAACTGCTGGTGCAGCAGCAGCAGCGCGGGGAAGCGCAGCAGTAGCAGCACAAACACGTGCGCAGGAGTCGCAGAACACGGTGCAGCAGCAGCAACAGCAACAGCAGCAGCAGCAGCAGCAGCAGCAGCAGCAGCAGCAGCAGCAGCAGAGATACAGTACGTATTTGCCCAGTCTTTACCTTCCTCAGCAGCTCCGTGGGAAAGAAGATTTAAAAACAAATCGTCAGAGACAATCCCCTGCAGCAAGGCTTCGCCCACGCCGCCTGCCAGCTTGCTGCTGCTGCTGCTGCTGCTGCGGCGGCTGCTGCTGCGGCGGCTGCTGCTGCTAGCCAGCACGGGGGGGCCGCCTAGGCCCCTGCCCTTCCCTGTGCAAGCCATGGCGCCGCTGCAAGTACTGCTGCTGCTGCTGCTGTAGCTGCTGCTGCAGCTGCTGCTGCTGCTGCTGCAGCGCTGGGGGAAGCTGTCCCAGGGGTTGCGCGCGTGTGCGGCGCTGCCGCAGCTAGAGCAGCGGCAGCAGCAGCAGCAGCGGCGACGGCAGCAGCAGCAGCAACAGGTGAGCTCGGTGGCCGGTCGGCCTGCTGCTGAAGGTAAGCCGCCTCCGCTGGAGATCGAAATCCCGTGCAGCTGTTGCTGCAGCAGCTGCTGCTGCCAGGCTGCTGCGGCTCGACCGCAGCAGCAGCAGCACCAAGACGGATGCTGCAGCTGCTGCAGGGCAATTATGGCTTGACTGAAGGGCGCAGCAACAAACGGCTCAAGAGACACCTAAGGTAGCTGCTGCTGCTTCTCGCGTCTTCCACGGAACTGGGAGCAGCCAGCGAGGAGGCGGCAGCAGCGCTGCTGCTGCTGCTGCTGCTGCTGCTGCTGCTGTTGCTGTTGCTGTAACAAACCCGGAATACATTAGTCCTAAGTCTCCTTCAATTTATTATTTATTTAATTTATTTTGCATTTATAGTGCTCTCAGCTGCTGCCGGGGCTCCATGCGGCCAGGCCGCTCAGCTGCTGCTGCATTTGCTGCTGCTGCTGCTGCTGTTGCGGCTGCGGCGGCGGCTGCTCTGCAGCCCTGCTGTTCATCCGCGCTGCAGCAGCAGCAGCGGCAGCAGCAGCAGCATTGCTTCTGTTCTTCAAAACTAAATTAATTGCAATTTCTCTTTTCTGCTGCTGCTCAAGATAGCTTCGTTCCCTCGCGAGACGGCTCTTGCTGCTGCGCTGCTGCAGCAGACACGCTCCATGTAAGCGCCGGCCCTTTGCCTCCCACGCGGCGGCAGCAGCAGCAGCAACGGCAGCCAAGGGGGTTGCTGCTGCTGCTGCTGCTGCTGTCCTTGCTTCTGTTGCGCCATTGTCTCTGTAGAAGAACAGTGCTGCTGCACGTCTCCCACCTGCTGCTCGCCTCCCCGCCGCTCCCGCGCTGCTGCTGCTGCTGCTGCTGCTGCTGCTGTTTGCTGCTTCTGCATACCAACACAGCCCCGAATTGCCCCTCAGTCCCCGGCAGTAGCAGCAGTGGAGTGTGCTAGGCAGCAGCAGCAGCAGCAGCAGCAGCAGCACGCTGGCTCCGTGGCCCCAGCAGCAGCGGCCGTCTGCTGCTGCTGCTGCCTGCTGCTGCCTCTTTGCTAGGGTTTGCTGCAGCTCTCTTGTAGTGTCTCTGGCTCCGCAGCAGCAGCAGCAGCAGCAGTTGCTGCTGCAGCATCATTACTAGCAGCACGTTTATGTGGTGTGGGCCCTGGTGCCGCCTTAGCTGCTCTCCAGCCTGTTCTTTTTCCCCTAGCTGCTGCTGCACCTGCTGCTGCTGCTGCTGCTGCTGCTCTAGAGTGCAATTCTTGGCAGATCCATCTAAAGAAGAGCTCTTTTGTGTCTCTTTTGCTGCCCTTTTGCTTCTTCATTTTCTCATTTGTGGCCTTCTGGCCTTTTCGTGCTGCTGCCGTTTACCCCTTTTGCTGCTGCGCTGCTGCGGCGTCTGCGTTTGCTGCGCGTTGCTGCTGCTGCTGCTGCTGCTGCTGCTGCAGCTGCTGCAGCTGCTGCAGCGGCTGTCTGGGGTGTTTTGGGGCGGTTTTTGGCGCTGTTTGCGAATAAAAGGGTGGAAAGTGTTGAACAGTGGTTTATTGGTCTTAATTTTGCATTATTTTCTCCAAATTTATTCTTTTTTTGTCCAAATTTATTCTTTTTTTCAGAAAATGGTCCAATTAAACAAAGTCCCGAGCTTCCTGCTGGACCGCTCGCACCCGCTGGGCTTTTGGGTGACAGAGCTGGCGGACTTCGGCGCGGACTCTGTGCGCCTCGTGCGGAGGTATTTCGCATTTTTTTTGCAATTTTGCGGCTTTTTTGTTCCTTTTTCTCCCGTTTTTGTCCAATTTAATTCAATTTATTTCAATTTATTTCATTTTATTTCTTTTTATTTCTTTTTATTTCGTTTTGTTTCTTTTTCTGCGCTTTTTTGGCCTCTTTTCGCCTTTTTTTGACCTCTTTTCGGCCACTTGCGACTCGGCGCTTCCCGCGCCTCGCTCGCCTGTTTTGCGTTTTGGAATTTAAATAAATAATTTATTTATTTAATTAAGTTAATTTAATTAGTCATTTAAATTAATTTTTAAATTAATTAATTTAATTAATTAATTTAATTAATTAATTAATTTAATTAATTAATTACTTGAATTAATTAGTTGCCAGTTAGTTGTTTTATTATCTGTTTTCTTTTTGGCCTTTTTGTGTTCTCTTTTTGTTTTTATTTCCTTTTTTATCATTTCCTTTTTTGTTTCTTTTTTGTTTCTTTTTATTTCTTTTTTGTTCCTTAATTTCCTTATTAGGTCTTTTTGTTCTTTTTTATTTCTGCTGTTTCCTTCTGTTTCTTTTTGTGTCTCTTTCATTTCTTTTTAATTTCCTTCTTCGTCTTTATTTCATTTCTTTATTTCCCCTCTTCGTCTTCGAAGTTTTTTTTTAATTCTTTTGGAGTTCTTTTTTAATTTTAATTTGTTTTTAAACAAACTAAAATTAAAAAAGAACTCCTTTGGGTCATTTTTGCTCTTTTTTTGTCCTTTTTTGACCAAATAAGGAGCCTCATTAAACTCACCACTTAAATAAGTTTTTAATTTGCAAAAAGTTGATTATTTAGTTCCATTTATTTCCATTTTGTTGCATTTTATTTTTATTTTTCTTTTTTTTCAGATGCACAAAACCTGACGCCCGCGAATTCAAAAAGATCGCCTGGGCCTGCGCTGTTGGCTTTTTGCTGATGGGCTTTATTGGCTACGTAGTGAAGTTGGTTTTCATTCCCATCAACAACATTCTTGTGGGGCCTGGGGCCTAGTTTGCTGCTGCTGCTGCTGCTGCTGCTGCTGCTGCTGCAGCGGCGGCGGCAGCAGCAGCGGCGGGATGCGCAGCGTCCGGTGCGTCGGTGAACTGGTCTTTCCTGCAGCGGCCTTCTGGGGTCTCTGGTCTGGGTCGCTGCAGCAGCAGCAGCTGCTGCTGCTGCTGCTGCAGCGGGGGCTGCTGCTGCAGCTGCCGCTGCTGCAGCAGCAGCAGCTGCTGCTGCTGCTGCTGCAGCGGGGGCTGCTGCTGCAGCTGCCGCTGCTGCAGCAGCGGCAGCAGCAGGCTGGGCAGGAGCTTCAGCAGCGCGCAGCAGCAGCTCCAGATGCTGCTGCTGCGGCAGAAGCAGACTGTGAGGTTGAGCCGTATTGGCTTGTTACCTCCAGCAGCAGCAGCAGCAGCTGCTGCTGCTGCTGCTGCTGCTGCTGCGAAAACGTGTCTAGACGAAGAGGCGCCAGGAAGGCGGGACAACAAATGCAGCGGCAAAAGAGCAGCAGCAGCAGCCACAGAGGCACAGAGCAGCAGCAGCAGCAGCTGCTGCTGCTGCTGCAGCAGCGCTGCAGCCCAGACAGACCGCAACTCTTTGTAAACTTGCTTCTCGTTGAGTGCCTTTCTAAAAACCTCTTTTGTTTAGTTCCTTTATTTGCTTTGTTTAGTCTTTTTGCTTCTTTGCTGCTGCACTTCGCGCTGCTGTTCTGCTGCTGCTGCTGCTGCTGCTGCTGCTGCAGTCCAGACGCTTCAGCAAGATAGCTGCAGCTCATTTGCAAATAGATTCGATGGATTTCTTTTGTTTACTTTATTAATTCTATTTATTTTATTTTATTTATTTTAGATTAGTTTAAATTTATTTCTCCCAGTTCTCTCTTTTGCTCATTATTAGTTGCCCACACATTAGGTTCTTTCACCTATGCGCTGCTGCAGCTGCTGCTGCAGCTGCTGCTGCAGCTGCTGCTGCAGCTGCTGCTGCAGCTGCTGCTGCAGCTGCAGCTGCTGCTGCTGCTGCAGCTGAAAATAAGTGTGCAGCTGCTGCTGCACACTTATTTTCTTTTGGATTTGCTGCTGCATTCGTTTTTAAATTTCTCTCTTCGAAGCTGCAGCAGCCCCACATGTTCACAAAAGGTGCATTTGCTTCTGCACTTCTGAATGTGCATCTTAGGATGTCTTTATTCACATTTTCGAAGAAGGCCTGCTGCAGTTGCTGCTGCAGTTGCTGCTGCAGTTGCTGCTGCAGTTGCTGCTGCTGCTGCTGTTGCTGCTACATCTGCTGCAGTTGCTGCTGCAATTGACGCTGCAGTTGCTGCTGCAATTGACGCTGCAGTTGCTGCTGCAGTTGCTGCTGCAGTTGCTGCTGCAGTTGCTGCTGCAGTTGCTGCAGCGCCTTTTCCTCTAGCAAAGGGGCCCCTCAGGCAAACAGCCTCATATCTTAAATGGCCACAACAGCAAAATAATAATTTTAAATAAATAAAAATAAAAAAGGGACTTTATCCTTGTGACTAAAAACATATTAATAATTCTAAATAAATAAATACAAATATAAAAGACTTTCCATTCTTTGGGGCTCCCTGCAAAGCGATCCAGTGTACGTACACCCTAAGCTACACTTGATCCTTTGCTGCTGCTCTGCTGCTGCTCTGCTGCTGCTCTGCTCTGCTGCTGCTCTGCTGCTGCTCTGCTGCTGCTCTGCTGCTGCTCTGCTGCTGGGGCCCCCTGAGACCCTCCTGAGGGCCCCTGTGGGGCCCCACAGAGCCCCAGACTCACGGGGGCCCCCCGGGGCCCCCCGGAGGTCCCTGGGGGCCCCTAGAAGCCCCTAAGGGCCTTTAGGGCCCCCTGGGGGACCTCAGGGGCCCCTGGGTTCACCTAGGGGCCTTTGAAGGCCTCTGGGGGCCCCCTGGGGGGCCCCTGGGGGCCCCCTGGGGGCCCCCAAATATCCCAGCAGCTTCACTGTGAGGCCCCCGGGGGCCCCCGGGGGCCCCTCAGTTCTTGTCCTCTACAGAAGAATGCAGATAGCCGCAGCAAGAGGTAGTCACCAGCAGCAGCAGCAGCAGCAAGAGCAGCAGCAGCAGCCGCACGAACAGCAGCAGCAGCAGCAGGAGCAGCAGCAGGAAGATTGTTTTGGTTGTGTCGCCTCGTGGGCTGTGGGCAGCTATAAGTTCATTCAATTTGTCTGCTGCTTTTCTTCAGTTTTGAGTTTTCAGATTTTGCGCAACTCAAAAAGCAGCAGCACGAACTAGTGCTGCTGCTGCTGCTGCTGCTGCTGCTGGCAGCAGCAGCCCTCATTTGCTGCAGGTGCCTGGCCACGGCCTCCTTGGTGGCCTCCATGGCCGGCTGCCCCTGCTGCCAGCAAGCCGGACAGACCTTGTCTTGGTTTGCTGCTGCATGCAAGTGGGAAATCATTGCTGCAGCACGAAGAGTCTCTGTGGGGCTGCGGCCGAGCTGCGTGTCTGCTGCTGCCAGCAGCCGCAGCAGCCTGTGGGGCCCCACAAGGGCGCAGCCCCGCAGCGCGAAGCCAGCAGCACTTAGCAGCCCGTAAGCAGCAGCAACTTCTCTCAAGAAATCCGAAGCTAAGGGAAACTGGAGGCCCCCGAGGCCTCCTGCTGCTGCTGGCAGCTCGCACCAGGCTTTGTGGCTGTGCACGCTGTCCACCGATATCCCCACCAGCT
>NW_013652012.1:77500-87320 GCF_000499385.1 Eimeria necatrix
CAGCAGCAAAGGAGACGCCGGTGAGGGCGAGGTGCAGCACGGCGGCGAAGCTGCTGCTGCTGCTGCTGCTGCTGCTGCTGCTGCTGCTGTCCGGGGGCTTGGAAAGCTGCGAAAAAGAAAAACCCGCAATCACGGTGGACTGCGAAGTTATTATCCAACAGTTTCGCGCAAACCAGTCGAGTTCTTTCTTGCGAATGGCGACGTCTTCCTTGCTGGCGCCGGTGACCAGCGCGTTCTTGAGCACCGACAGCATTTTCGCGGAAAGCCGCCAAACCAGCGCCGATTCTCCTTCTTTTTCCTTCTTTTTCGAATTATTTCGCAAACTTTTCTTGTTTTTAGTTTTATTATTCCGAAGTTTCCGCTTTTTCCGCAGAGAGCCGCGCAGCCCCGCCGCCGTGGTCACCGCCGGTCGCCCGCGCGCCCGCAGCTCAGCTGGACGTACACCCCGTCGCCGCTCCGGCTCGAGGCCCTTCAGACAAATTTAATTCGCAAATTAATTTATTTTTTATTTTATTTTATTTTATTTTGCGAAAACTCTTCTTAGTGCTGCGTTCTTCGCTCCGCGACTCCGCAGCGCGCAGCCGCCGGTCCGCAGTGGACCGCGGCCGCTGCTGGCCCCCACCGCACCCCCCGAGCCCGGAGCCCCGGGTTATTTTGACTTATTTTCCCTCATTTTTAATTCAGTTTCTTGAACTTTTATTTAATAAAATAATTCCCTTCAGCTGCACTTTTTGCTGCTGCTTGAAAGTCGCCATTTGCTGCTGCTCTCCGCTGCATGCAGACACCAGTGGGCTGCGGTGTCTGTACACCGCAGCGCATGCGTACACTCAGCGCCACACTGACCCACTCAAACGAATTACTTTTTTAAATTTAATATTATTTTTATTTCCTTCAATTTTTACTTCCAAGTTCTCGCAAAATCCGCAGCTTTTTATGCCTGCAAACGCTGCCAATAACGGCCACGCACTCAGAGTCCAGCAGCAGCAGCACCTTGTGCTGCTGTTGCTGCTGTTGTTGCAGCAGCAGCTGCTGCCGCTGCTGCACAGGAAAGACGCAGCCAGCTAGAGAAAGGTCCCTCCCGTAGCTAACTGTGGCTAGCTGTAGCCAGTTGTGGCTAGCTGTAGCCAGCTGTGGCTAGCTGTAGCTAGCTGTGGCTAGCTGCAGTGGCCACCTATACGGCGCTGCGAAAAGCTGCAGCTAGCTGTAGGCAGCTGCAGCTAGCTGTAGGCAGCTCAATCTAACTGTGGTCCGCTGCAGCAGCAGCAGCTGCTGCTGCTGCAGCGGACCGCAGCAGCAGCAGCTGCTGCTGCTGCTGCTTAGTGCTCGCGAACTGCGGAGACGAATGTCTGCAGCAGAAAGGCTAAAGAGGGAAAAAAGCAGCAGCAGCAAAAGGGAATGCAGCAGCAACTTAAGCTGCTTAGTTTTAATTCATCGTTTGGGGTGTATGTACACCGGAACTTTGAGGAAAAGGGCAGAGAAAGACGGGGGCCAATCCTCACTGTACGTAGCGCTGCTGCTGCAGCAGCTGCTGCTCTTTCTGCTGCTGCTGCTGCTGCTGCAGCTGCTGCAGCTGCTGCAGCTGCTGCTGTTGCTGCCCTTCCTGGTAGTGCAACTGCAGCTGCTGCTGCTCCTTTTGCTGCTGATCCAGCAGCAGCTGCTGCTCTTCCTGCTGCTGCTGCTGCTGCTGCTGGCTTGGCTCTTCAGCTGCTGCTCTGTATCCTATGGCGTTCAGGAAAGCCTTGAGCTGCTCACTGAACAAATTCTTTTGCTGCTGCTGCAGCTGCTGCAGTTGCTGCTGCATGAGGTACTGCCGTTGCTGCTGCTGCTGCTGCCGCTGCGGCGGCGGCGGCGGAGCAACGCGAAATTGATAGGGCAGCGGACGCACAGCCTTTTGCTGCTGCTCTGCTGGCAGCAGCAGCTGCTGCTGCTGCTGCTGCTGCTGCTGCTCATCTAAAGAGCTCGCGCTGCTGCAGCCTTCGCTGCCGGGACTGCCCGTCGCCGACGCAGCATCATCAGCTGCAGCAGCAGCAGCAGCAGCAGCATCTCCTAACAATGCTGCAGCAGCGTCAGCTGCAGCAGCGATCCCTGTGGCGAGTGCTGCTAGTTCATCCTTGTAGCTTCCACCCTCTTCTGCTGCTGCTGCAGCTGCAGCTTTTGCTGCTGCAGCAGCTGCTGCTTTGCTCGTCTGCTGCAACCCCTTAGTAAGGACAGCATCAATGCGAATTGCTGCACAGTCGAGGCAAGCTGCTGCTTCCTGCTGCTGCTGCTGCTGCTGCTGCTGCTGCCTAGGCTGCTTCAGCCGGCGCTGCTGCTGGCGTGCTGTTGCGTGTAGCGGTCGCTTAGGCTCTGGAGCAGCAGCAGCCGCAGCAGCAGCAGCTGCTGCTGCTGCTGCAGCTGCAGCTGCTTGGGACTGACCTGGGCCTCCTGCATAGCCGTGCCACTTCTTCAATAGGTGCTCCGGGCAGTAGAAGGGACTGCAGCAGCAGCAGCAGCAGCAGCAGCAGCCCAGCAGCAAATTCAGCAGCAGCAGGCAAGCAGCAGCACCCCAACCCTCTCCACAACAAGCGTCCAAAGCAGAAGCCACAGCAGCAGCAGCAGCAGCAGCAGCAGCAGCAGCAGCAGCCAGCGGGCCCACATGTCGCGTCGCTGCTGCGTGGCGCGCAGGTGGCAGGGGAGGTGAGTTGCTGCAGCACATTTGCTGCTGCTGCAGAGGCGGCCGGCGCCGCGGCAGCCACACCAGCAGCAAAAAGTGCATGCAGCCCGCAGCAGCCCGCGAGTTAAGTTATACCACTGGCTGCCTTCTGCGCTGCTGAGGACTTCTTGGCAGTGGTAGCTGCAGTCCTCGTGCACCGCCACGCGCAGGCACCTGCTGCTGCTGCTGCTGCTGCTGCTGCTGCTGCTGCTGCTGCTGCTGCTGGGGGGCAGCGGGATCGAGATGCACCCCACAAACAGCCGGTCTAGCTGCTGCCCTTCCCCGCAGAAGCCGCACCGCACTGCGCCAAACCACTCGCACCGCTCCCTGCAGCAAAACCCGCAGCAGCAGCAGCAGCAGCAGCAGCAGCAGCAGCAGCTGCTGCTGCAGCAGGTGAGTCTAGTGCGCCAGGCGCAACAACAGCAACAGCCGGTGAGCTGTCTGCGGAAGTAGCGTCGCGCCTGAGCTGCAAATACACTAGCAGGTCAAGCACAGCAGCAGCAGCAGGAACTCACTCTGGCCTGGGCCCCTGGATCTCGTCTTCATAGACATATTGGCTGTTGCCGATCTTCAGCCCCACGGCGTCATCGGCTTCGCTTTGCTGCCACGTCACCCCCGGTCCCTTAAAAAGCTGCAGCAGCAGCAGCAGCAGCAGCAGCAGCAGGTTTGGAGCCCCGTGGCTCCGGGTTTAGGGTTTAGGGTTTAGGGTTTGCAGGTCTGGCTTGCCATGAGTTTCTCCAGCTTCTTCTTGGGAATGCTGCCCGACACCCAATCCACAATCCGCTGCGCCTCCCTGCTCCCACTAATGCACGCCCCTACAGCAGCAGCAGCAGCAGCAGCAGCAGCAGCAGCAGCAGCACAATAACCACCACCGCCCTCCCGGTCCCCCTCTCCTCTTCTTCCCCCGCCTCCCCGCACCACAGCCCCTCCCCAGCCACCCCCGCAGCACCAGCAGCACCCCAGCAGCAGCAGCAGCAGCAGCAGCAGCAGCAGCAGCAGCAGCAGCGGACCGTGGGCGGTGGAAGGGTAGGGCCTGGAGGTGTGTTCGCCCGCGAACAAAATGCTGCTGGCAGCAGGTGCTGCCAGCAAGTCCAAGTCCCGCCCCGAGGCCCCGGGAGGCAGGAAGGAATAGCTGCCGCGGGCAAAAGGGTCTTGCTGCCAGCGGGAGGCGAAGGCAGCAACGGGCAGCGCCAGCTGCCCGTGCAGCAGCAGCAGCAGCTCCAGCGCTTCGGACAGCAGCGCCGCTTTGCTGCGCCGCTCCGAGCTGAACCCGAAGCGCCCGCTCAACTGACACGCGCAGCAGCACACGGACGGCTAGCTGGCTAGCTGGCTAGCTGGCGGGCTGGCGGGCTGGCTGGCGGGCGGGGTGGCTGCGCGGGTGGCTTGCTGGGTGGGTAGCTACCTGCGCGGGTGGCTAGCTAGCTGCGGGGTGGCTAGCTGCGCAGGTCGCTGGGTAGACAGCTAGCTAGCTAGCTAGCTAGCTAGCTAGCTAGCTAGCTGGGTAGCTGGGTAGCTAGCTAGCTGCATCTGAACGGGCAGGGGCGGCTACAGCTAGCTAGCCAGCTAGCTAGCTGAGTACCTAGCTAACTCTCTAGCTAGCCAGCTAGCTAATTGGCTAGCTAGCTAGCTAGCTAGCTGTGAGGCGCACGAGAATGAGGACTGCGGGTTTGGGGTGTAAGTACACGATTTGGGCATAAGCCCCCTTTTCTGCTGCTGCCCAGCCCTTTTGTCTGCAGCCCATGCGCAGCAGCCGGCCGCTGGGGTCCACGTCTCCTGCTGCTGCTGCTGCTGCTGCTGCTGCTGCTGCTGCGGCTGCAGCGGCAGCCGCCTCCGCCGCAGCACCCGCACCCAGCTCCTGCTCCGCAGACGCGCACGCGGAAAGAGCCGCAGCAGCAGCAGCATCCCCTGAAGAATCCGCTGCTGCTGCCCCTGCTGCTGCTGCTGCTGCCCCTGCTGCTGCTGCTGCTGCCCCTGCTGCTGCTGCTGCTGCCGCTGCTGCTGCGGAGTCCGCGTCCGCCCCTGCTGTTGCAGCAGCGCCGACGCCTGCAGCGGGAGCCTCAGCCCCCGGAGGCGCAGCAGCGCCGTCACCGCCAGCAGCAGCAGCAGCAGCAGCAGCAGCAGCAGCAGCAGCAGAAGAGGGGTGCAGCAAATGGTCCGTAGGCCAAAAGACTCTGTCGAAAACAATTACTAATTTGTCTATGGAGCCCATGCCCACAACTCTAATTGCTTCTTGCTTCCACGCCGGCAGCGGGGGGCTGAACTGCACCAGGCCCGCGTTGCTGCCTGCTGCTGCTGCTGCTGCTGCTGCTGCTGCTGCTGCTGACGCCGGCAGCGCGAACCCGCCCTCGCTCCACGCACCCGTAGACGCGCCGTCGCTGCTGCTGCTGCTGCTGCTGTCGCTGCTGCTGCTGCTGCTGTCGCTGCTGCCGCTGCTGCCGCTGCTGCTGCTGGCTGCTGCTGTGGGGAAGCCGGCGCGGGCCTGTGCTGCCTCTACAGCTGCTTTTGCTGTGCTGCATGCAGCAGAAACAGCAGCACAAACGCCAGCGTCGACAGCTGATGCTGCTGCTGCTGCTGCTCCGCCTCCTGCAGCAGCAGCAGCAGCTGCTGCTGCTGCTGCTGCCTGTTCATCCGGCGGGTGTCGGGCGCTGACCAGCTGCTGAGCCGCGTTAGCCGCTGCTGCAGCAACAGCAGCAGCTCGCGTCTCAATAGAGGCGGCAGCTGCAGCAATGGCGTCGGATCCTCCTGCTGCAACAGCAGCCTCTGCTGCTGCTGCTGCTGCTGCCTCCGCCACAGCGGAAGCCCGAGCTGCTGCAGCAGGAGACACGCCTTGCGAAGAGACAGCAGCAGCAGCTGCTGCTGCTGCTGCTGAGTCCACCCGCTCCAGCACAGCACTCAAGCTGCGCCCTGGAGCTCCTGCTGAAACTGCAGCAGCTTCTGCTGCGGCGAGGTCCGCAGCAGCAGCAGCGTCAGCAGCAGCCTGCTGCTGCTGCTGCTGCTGCTCTGCAGCAGCAGCGCCGTCCCCCGTCACTATGAAATTACAAATGCGGTCTGGCAAAGCCAAAGGAATCGGCAGCTCGTGGAAGCTGTCGAGGCAGCCAAAGTACTCTTTTGCTGCTGCTGCAGCACTTGCTGCTGATTCTGCTGCTCGCACAGTCGCTACTGCTGCTGCTGCTGCATTGGCCGCTGTTGCTGCAGTAACTGCTGCTGCTGCTGTGTTCAGCTCCAGCCCGTGCAGCATCATTTTCCCGAAGCAGCTCCCGCTGGCCTCGCCGGCTGCTGCTGCTGCTGCTGCTGCTGCTGCTGCTCCTGATGCAGCATAAGCTGCAGCAGCGCTTTCACTGCTCATTGCAGCCTCCGCCATGCCCAGCATCCTAGCTGCTGCTGCAGTTGTTGCTGCTGCAGCTGCTGCTGCAGCTGGCAGGCCCGTTTCATCTCGAGCCTCAGCATCACCGTCTGCTGTTGCTGCTCCCGGCTGCGGGTCTGCGCACGCGCTGCTGCTGCTGCTGCTGCTGCTGCTGCTGCTGCTTTCAGAGCCGTAGGCCTCTATGGATGCCTTTAAAACGCCTGCAGCAAACAAAAGCGCTTCTATCGCCTCACAGGATAATGCTGCCCTCTGCAGAGAGCAGCAGGGCCAGCAGCAGCAGCAGCAGCAGCAGCTGATGCTGCTGCTGCTGCTGCTGCACAACTACTGGCAGCCACGGTAAGGCCCGGACGCGCAGCAGCAGCAGCAAAGCAAAGACTGTCTGCAGAAGCTGCAGCAGCTTCCGCACACTACCCAGTGAAAACACTGAAGACTTGAGCCTAATTCCTAAACCCTAAACCCTAAACCCTAAACCCTAAACCCTAAACCCTGATAAAGGCGGTAACACAGTGTGCAGACCTTCCTCTGAGGTTGTTTTGCCCCAGCGAGGTGCGCCACAAAGCTGCAGCAGCGGCAGCAGCAGTAAGGCCAGCAGCAGCAGCATCATGTGCAGCAGCAGCATGTGTAGCTGTGGCAGCAGCAAGTGCAGCAGTAGCAGCAGCACCACCAAGTGCACTTGCAGCAGCAGCACCGAATGCAGTAGGAGCAGCATCAACTGCAGCAGCAGCAGCGGGAAGTGCAGCAGCAGCAGCAACAGCAGCAGCGGGTGCTGCAGCAGCAGGAAGTGCAGCAGCAGCAGCAGCAGCAGCAGCAGGACTTCGCACCTAGGGGCAGCGTGACTAAGCAGAAGTCAAAGGGGGGGGTTTTGGGCCCCGCCAGCAGCTGCAGCACAACTCCTTCTTTGGTTTGAAGGACTTGTTGAATGGGGGCATTGAGGTGGATTTGTGGGGCCTTGGCGACGAGGCGTGCTGCTGCTGCTGCTGCTCCTGCTGCTGCTGCTGCAGGGCCTGCTGCGGGCGGCGCCGCAGCACCTGCTGCTGCAGCAACTGCAGCAGGAGCAGCAAGGCAATCTACCAGAGAGCGGTAGCCGCGGTGCAGCATCACGTGCCGCCCGGGCAGCCCCGTCGCATCATCCTGCGCGCAGCAGCAGCAGCAGCAGCAGCAGCAGCAGCAGCATGCAGCGGGGCGTTAATATGTCGTGTCTCACTAATTCTTTACTGCCAAAATGTTTTATTTCAAAACTCGCTATTCAAGTGCTCTGTTGCATTTCTACAATTCAATTATTATCTTCTGATGAAGCAGCTGATTGCCACTTTACTATTAAGAAGGCATAATGGCAAACCAATAAGCGCAGCAGCAGCAGCAGCAGCAGCAGCAGCAGCAGCAAAAGATTCGACGCCGCATATGAGCTCCGGGCCAGCCGCCGCAGGCACCGCAACTCTTGAGAGAGAAGAAGGCACAGGCGCGTGCAGCAGCAGCAGCAGCAGCAAGTGAAGCATCTGCAGCAGCAGCACCGTCAACAGCAGCAGCAGCAGCAGCAGCAGCAGCAGCAGCAGCAGCACCTGGTCCCAGGTGGCGAGGCAAATGTCGTCTGCGTCGGCCCCAGTTGAATACTCCGTGTTGGAAATGTGCCACTCCAGCAGCCGCTGCCGCGCGCCCCGCAGCGCTTCGTAGTCCCTACCCGCAGCTGCAGCAGCAGCAGCAGCAGCAGCAGCAGCAGCAGCAGCAGCAGTAGCAGCAGCGGCAGCAGCAGCAGTTGCAGCAGCAGCGGCGGTAGATGTGCCTCTTGCTGCCAGGCATGGCTCCCCTCCGGCGGCAAACAGCCAAGGATAAGGGGCTGCTCAGCATCAACAGCAGCGGCAGCAGCAGCAGCAGCAACAGCAGCAGCAGCAGCAGCAGCAGCAGCAGCCGCCATACGCACCCTTGTCTTGGGCCTCCATTTTGCTGAGCGCGGCCTCATTCTTTTCTGCGAGGTACTGCCCAATGGAAATCTTGAGAGCCTCACGAGTTGCATGCATGCAGACTTGCTGCTGCTGCTGCTGCTGCTGCTGCTGCTGCTGTCTGGGCGCAGCTCGAATGCGCTTGCGCTGCTGCTTCTGCTGCTGCTGCATCTTCGGGGCTGGGCGCTTGGGGGCCCTGCCGTTGAGGGAAAGTGCATGCGGGCGTTTGGAGTGCTGCAGCTGCCGCTGCTGCTGCTGCTGCTTGTGCTTCTGCAGCAGGCGCTGCAGCAGGCGCTGCTGGTGGCTGACGCGCTGCTGCTGCTGCTGCTGCAGCTCCGCGCAGCGCGGGTGAGAACACAGTTTGCTGCAGGCCCTCCGCACAAAAGCTTCCACTTGCTGCTGCTGCTGCGCTCGCGTTGCTTCGCACCAGCTGTCCATTTCCAAGTCTGTGAGTGTGCCATCTAGCCCGTACAGCGGCACTGAGATCTCCATCTGCAGCAGCAGCAGCAGCAACAGCAGCAGCAGCAGCAGCAGCAGCAGCAGCAGCAGCAGCAGCAAAAGCAGCAGCGCGGGAAGTCCACGGCATTAGAGAGCGCTCCACGCGCACGCGCGCGGCTGCACTGAGGTGAACGGCTTGCGCGCAGCAGTCCTGCTGCTGCTGCTGCTGCTGCACCTGCTGCTGCTGCTGCTGCTGCTGCTGCTGCTGCTGCTCACGTCTCTGTCGTCATCTCCGTACACGAGGAGGCCGTAGTCTCTGCAGATTCTGTAGAGGGGATTTCCGTCTATGCCATGAATCCAAGAGGCCCCCTGCAGCAAGCACAGCAACGCATCGCACTCTGCTGCTGCTGCTGCTGCTGCTGCTGCTGTGGTACTGTTGCTGCTGCCGCTGCTGTGGTACGGCTGCTGCTGCTGCTGCTGCTGCTGCTGCTCAGGTGTGACTGCCGCTGCTGCTGCTGAAGCTGAGGCTGCTCAGCCGCAAAGCAAGGCAAGGCTGCTCCTACTGCTGCTGCTGCTGCTGCTGCTGCTGCTGCTGCTGCTGCTGCTGCTGCTGCTGCTGCTGCTGCTGCTGCTTGGAAAGCCTACAAGGTCAAGGCCCTCTATGCCTCCAACCTGCAAAGTGCAGCAGCGGCCTCCGAGCCTCCCGCGGGCCTCGAAGACCTCCACGTGCACCCCGAAGGAAGACAGCAGCCGTGCTGCGCTGCAGCAGCAAGCAGCAGCAAGCAGCAGCAACAGCAGCAGGCAGCAGCAAGCAGCAGCAAGCAGCAGCAGGCAGCAGCAGGCAGCAGCAGGTGAAAGCGACAGGGGCAAAACATTTGGGCACTTCCTATCGTTCATCTAGGCTTCCGATGCCACTGACAAGGAGCCCCAAACCCTAAACCCTAAACCCTAAACCCTAAACCCTAAACCCTAAACCCTAAACCCTAAACCCTGCCTGCACCTCATGCCCGAAAGTCCTGCGCCTATAATGGCCACTCTTGTGTTTTGCAAGTCTTGTCTGAGCCCCACCCCTCCCCTCCTCCAAACCCTAAACCCTAAACCCTAAACCCTAAACCCTAAACCCTAAACCCTAAACCCTAAACCCTAAATGCACCTCATGCCCGAAAGTCCTGCGCCTATAATGGCCACTCTTGTGTTTTGCAAGTCTTGTCTCAGCCCCACCCCTCCCCTCCTCCAAACCCTAAACCCTAAACCCTAAACCCTAAACCCTAAACCCTAAACCCTAAACCCTAAATGCACCTCATTCCCGAAAGTCCTGCGCCTATAATGGCCACTCTTGTGTTTTGCAAGTCTTGTCTCAGCCCCACCCCTCCCCTCCTCCAAACCCTA